>NC_091963.1:32146652-32431652 GCF_031021105.1 Erythrolamprus reginae | reverse complement strand
CAGGAAGAGGGAGATTGTGATCTCGCTGTATAGAGCACTGGTGAGACCACATTTGGAATACAGTGATCCCTCCATTATCGCGAGGGTTCCGTTCCAGGACCCCTCGCGATAATCGATTTTTCGCGATGTAGGGTTCGGGAAGTAAAAACACCATCTGCGCATGCGCGCCCTTTTTTTTGCATGGCCGCGCATGCGCAGATGGTGGCGTTTGCATGTGGGCGGCGGGGAAGACCCAGGGAAGGTTCCTTCGGCCGCCCAGCAGCTGATCTGCTCGGTAGCGCAGCAGCAACGAGGAGCCGAAGATCGGGGTTTCCCAGCCGCCCACGCAAAGGGGAAACCCCGATCTTCGGCTCCTCGCTGCTGCTGCGCGGCCGAAGGAACCTTCCCTGGGTCTTCCCCGCCACCTCGGCTCCTCGCTGATGCCCGCCCGCCGTTTGCCGCTCGCCCATTCACCCGCCCACCCGCTGTTTGCCGCTCGCCCGTTCACCTGCCCGCCCGCCGCTCGCCCGTTCACCCGCCCACCCGCTGTTTGCCGCTCACCCGTTCACCCGCCCGCCCGCCGCCCGCCGCTCAGAGCAAGAGGGAGGAAGAGAGTGACATCATCGTGGGAAAAATCGCGATATAGCGTTTCGCGAAGATCGAGATCGCGAACATCGAGGGATCACTGTACTGTGTTCAGTTCTGGAGACCTCACCTACAAAAGATATTGATAAAATTGAATGGGTCCAAGGACGGGCTACAAAAATGGTGGAAGGTCTTAAGCATAAAACCTATCAGGAAAGACTTTATGAACTCAATCTGTACAGTCTGGAGGAGAGAAGGAAAGGGGGAACGTGATTGAAACATTTAAATATGTTAAAGGGTTAAATTAAGGTTCAGGAGGGAAGTATTTTTAATAGGAAAGTGGACACAAGAACACGGGGGCACAATCTGAGGTTAATTGGAGGGGAAATCAGAAGCAACGTAAGAAAATATTATTTTACTGAAAGTGTAGCAGATGCTTGGAACAAACTTCCAGCAGACGTGATTGGTAATCCACAACAACTGAATTTAAACAGGCCTGGGATAAACATATATCCGTCCTAAGATAAAATGCAGGAAATAGTATAAGGGCAGACTAGATGGACCATGAGGTCTTTTTCTGCCGTCAATCTTCTATGCTTCTATGTTTCTATCCATGTAGTCAGTAGGAGTTGATCATGATTTGATGGCACACAATCAATCAATCAATCAATCAATCAATCAATCAGTGATGCAGTACCATTCCAATATTAGTAGCAAGAAGTGAGACCTAATGTTTTTCAGATCAATTACTGAATTGTGGAATGTTAAGTTGGATAACAAATATTTAAGCAATTCCCCTTCTACTGTCACTTGTTCTGGATCAGCTTTTCTTTAATCTTGCTATTCTTCATAAGAAGGACTTTACTTCCTAGAATTCCAAACAATGGGCATTGCTAAGATTCTACATCTGGAAAATGGCCCAGTTAGGAAAGGGCGATTAAGTCTTGAAGGTGTGTGACTAATTTTAAGTGAAGTCTACAGAATCACATAGATATAATGGGATTACTGATTTGTCAAAAACAAATACCATATTTTTGGAGTATTAGATGCACCAGAGTATAAGATGCCCCTTAGTTTTGGGGAAAGAAAATAGGGGGGAAATCTGCAGTACCTACCATGTATTCAGGTCATCTTCAGCACATTATTTTATCCCCTGATTAGGGATGAAAAAACTTTTTTTTTGAGGGAGTAGCAATGAAAACAAGCCTGCAAAGGCTTAGGGCTGGGGGGAAAATACCTTATTCAGAGGGAGTAGGAATGGAAAAATCTTGCAACCTGAGAAAATTGTTAGCACCTCCTTAAAGCTGAAAAAAAACTTTTTGGGAGGGAGTAGAAATGAAAACAAACCTGTAAGCTGGGAATATCATTAGCACCTCGTTAGGGTTGGAGGGGGGAAGCTTTGAAAAAACTACAGTTGGAGTATAGCATACACCAGACCTGGGCAAAGTGCAGCCTAGGGCCCGCGGCCCGCGGAGGTTGGAAGGAAGAAAGGAAAGAAGGATGGAAGGAAGGAAAGAAGAGAAGGAAGGAAGGGAGGGAGGAGAAATGGAGGGAGGAAAGAAAGAAAGAAAGAAGGAGAAATGGAGGGAGGAAAGAAAGAAAGAAGGAGAAATGGAGGGAGGGAGGGAGGAGAAATTCTCTTTCCATGCTCTTTTGCAAAAGTCCAATAAATGCTCATTTTTTAATTGTTCATTGGTTTCATTGGCCTTTCCAAAAAATTTAAAGCAAACCCCACCACCTCACCTCTCAGGGGGGGAAAGGGGAGGAGGAAGAAGAAAAGGAATCCAAAGCTACTTTTAGGCAAAGCCTCCACTATGTTTTCTCAACTGACAATGTAGGTCAGTAGAAAAGAGGCACCTGAAAGGATTATTTTGAAAGAGAAATAAATAAGTGCCCAAAAGCAGAAATAAGAGGCAGAGAAAATCAGAGAGATAGAAGCTTCTCTCCATCTGGAAAAGGAAGGGAGGGAGGGAGGGAGGGAGGAGAAATGGAGGGAGGAAGGAAAGAAGGAAGGAAGGAAGGAAGGAAGGAAGGAAGGAAGGAAGGAAGGAAGGAAGGAGTGGGCAATTAATTTATAATTATAATATAATTATAATATATAATAATATAATATAATATAATATAATATAATATAATATAATATAATATAATATAATATAATATAATATAATATAATATAATATAATATAATATAATATAATATAATATAATAATATAATATAATATAATATAATATAATATAATATAAAATATAATATAATTAATATAAATAATATAAATAATATAATATAATATAATATAATATAATATAATATAATATAATATAATATAATATAATATAATATAATATAATATAATATAATATAATATAATATAATATAATATAATATAATATAATATAATATAATATAATATAATATAATATAATATAATATAATATAATATAATATAATATAATATATAATTATAATTTATAATTAACTCAGTTCTATCCAATAATATACAGTATTGGGTAGAACTGAGTTAATTATATTGATCCAGCCCTTCTAAAACCATCCCAATTTCTCATGTGGCCCCATGGCAAAATTAATTGCTTACCCCTGGCGTACACCCAAATTTTCAGCATTTTTACTGGGGGGAAAGGTGTGTTTTTTTATTTTATTTTATTTATATGCCACCAATCTCTGAGGATTTATATTCCAAAAAATACACTAGTCTGTCTTATTAATTTAAGATCCAAATACAGCCCCCCCCCTCTGGGGGTCAATTACACACCCTCCAAATCTCAGCATTTAAACCAATAGAGCCAATGACTAGGAATTATATTAATTCTGTACAACAGAGAATCAATTAAACAATCAAATAAGCATCAAAAACCCTTGAAAGTCAGCAGTGATTCCACTTTAACTAAAATGTTTTTATCAAAAGGGAGCATGGATAGACGTGGAAAATTGCCAACTTCTTGGTTCCCTTTAACCCAGATGCAGAAATTAATACACAAAGTACAACATCTGGTTTAATGTGCTAAAAGGTGAGTTCCAAAATGTCAGAGGAATCTACAAGAGGGTCAGACATTACATTATAGCGATGTAAGTTCTGTTCCTCTCCAACAGATGTCAAATATTTATACAGAAAGGGCAGTGCTTGCATCAGAATTTTTATAAAACTGCTGCAAAATACCTGCAAATGACTTTGAGAACAGCTATTCTTAAGTCACACCAGATGAATGTTTGATAAATGTAGTGTGTGAGAAGCAATTAAAATTACACATGTTAACTAATAATTTTCTTTAATGTGTCATCGTGGGAATATTTATAGGAGAGGTCTAAAAGTCAAGATAAGAGTCATCACTGTGTAATCAAGGTCTCATTCCTTTTTTAAAATGTAATGTGCTTCTCGATCTCTAATGGGCACCCTGAGGTCACAGGTAAACCCCCACATGGCCTGTGCTAAAGATCAGATGACTGCAAAGAAATATAACCCTTCCATTCCTCCCACCCCATTCTATTAGAGCCTGTTTTTCCATCCCTTATTTCTGGGTCGAAGAATTCAGGTGGCTGGACTACCGATGGAGTAGCCATGATAGCACACGGAGGGTCGGTCTCCTCGTCGCCAATGTAATAACTCTCAAAGCAAGGTTGAATCAAGCAAGGTTTATTTGCTAACAGGACAAGGAAGTCAATTCAGTCAAGAAGCAATGGAGTATTGGGAGCTCTATACCAGTGTTTCCCAACCTTGGCAACTTGAAGATATTTGGACTTCAACTCCCAGAATTCCCCAGCGAGCAATGCTCGCTGGGGAATTCTGGGAGTTGAAGTCCAAATATCTTCAAGTTGCCAAGGTTGGGAAACACTGCTCTATACAATGACAGTTCTCCTATTTATACAATCTAGCCCAGCAACAGGCAGTTTTACAAAGATACATTTTAAGCACCAAAAGAAGGCAACCAATCAACATGCAATAAACAAATCTGAACTTTTGACTTTTACCCTGTTTGGGTAGGTCACCCAGGCAAATATCTAACACCCTCCACCACCACATTCAGTCTCAAATGTCAATACCTATGTTTAAGTTTTATTAAATTTGTATGCCGCCCCTATCCTTTCGTCTCACTGCCATCAGAACGGATGAAGCTTCTTGGGTGAAAAGCAAAATATTTTCTTCTTCTTCATGGTAAAAAAAACCCCAGTCTGGTTGCCTTTGAAGAAAAAACACTTTCGAGACAACTGTGACAAAGATGACTTAGACTCTCTACAGACATGCATCTCAAAGATTGATCACAAAGTCTCAGTTGTCCTCTTAATGCTCTACACGTACAAAGTTCAAAAGTTCCACAAGCATTCTGGTTTTGCAAATGCACACGGAGAGAGGCCTGCTGGGATCGGGCAATGTTTGAGATGCTGAATGTTGGTTTTCTAGCTGGCAACAGATCTGCAGGCCACTGATCCCGGTAGATAACACTGGTGTGGAACTCAAGGCTCCGTCTCCGTGGGTGTCTCTGGTTCATTAAGGAGGGACATAGGGAGGTGGAGACCTGTACGGGGTCATGTTCTTCGGGCGGGAACCTTTACCTTCCATGGGTGTTGTGAAAGGAGGGGGAGGCTGGTAGGGAGGGGCATTAGGGTCTTCATCCCGCAAAGGTGTATATTCTCCTATGACGTCCTGGTTCAAGGGAGTTTCTGGCACATTTTGATTTGGATACTTAGGGGGAGGGAGAGGAGCCTTTTTTTCCTGCAGAATCAGTGGCATGCTAGAGGAAGGAGGAGGTTTGGAGTCATCCAGCTCATCTGCAAAGATTATTGGCACTCCTTTCTTGATAAAGGTGGCCTGGTCTTCTATAGTGAGTTTGCCTTTCACACACACACACACACACACATTTTACACAAACACACACAGATACTATTATTATTATTATTGTTGTTATTATTATTATTATTATTATTACTATTATTATTATTATTATTATTATTATTTATTGGATTTGTATGCCACCCCTCTCTGCAGACTCGGGGCAGCTAACAACAGTAGTAAAACAGTACAACAAAATCCAATACTAAAAAACAGTTAAAAACCCATTATATAAAAACCAATCATACATACAAACATACCATACATAAAATTGTAAAGGCATAGGAGGAAAGTGTATCTTAGTTCCCCCATGCCTGGCAGCAGAGGTGGGTTTTAAGCAGCTTACGAAAGGCAAGGAGGGTGGGGGCAATTCTAATCTTTGGGGGAAGTTGGTTCCAGAGGGTCGGGGCCGCCACAGAGAAGGCTCTTCCTCTGGGTCCCGCCAAGCGACATTGTTTGGTTGACGGGACCTGGAGAAGACCCACTCTGTGGGACCTAACTAGTCGCTGGGATTCGTGCAGCAGAAGGCGGTCCCTGAGGTACATACACGTTTTACACAGAGAGAGAGAGAGAGAGATGGCAAACACCCTTATTGATCTTTGAAACTTTGTTTTGGAAAAGCTCTAGCCAGACTAAATTAAAAACCTGCAATAGAAACACCCCCATAACTTTCCATGGGCACAGTTCCTTACTATGCACAATAAATGCATGTTAATTATATAACAGCTTTTCATTGTCCATATGTTTTTCTCCAGGACTGACATATTGTGCTAACAATTGTGTTTTGCTGCCTTCTAAAAATTGAAATACTAGTAGAAATATATATTCAGTAATGCAAAACAATTTCAAGAATTTTCCCGGCAGAGTACAACAGAAGGGTGGGGGGGAATGGAATAGCGGATGGGGAAAAGCATGAAATGAAAGGATGCAATCTGTTCACTTTCTTTTGGCAGCATATTCATTCAGAGAGAGAGAGAGAGCTGGCATTTGCTGTATCAGTTCTCCAGGGGCATTCCTCAGCGTTTCTCCTAGCCTACTGACATACTTCTGATACAGTTATTCTCTCACTTTGAAAAATAGCTTTCACTCCACTATTAATTAAAAACAACCCAAAAATGGGAAGTAGAGTGGGGCACCTGTTCTTTTGTCCCTCACATTGTGTTGCCTGTACAATTTGTTGTCACGAGTCAAAGCTGATGCAACCTATTAGCAGGCTTTGGGTCTTCCTTCATCACAGCTGGTCTGTTATTGCAAGAATTTTTCAATTATGCATTTCATTAGAGGAGTAACAACATGGTGTTAATGGGAAAGAGAGGTGTTAACTCAGGATGTAAAGAGTTCTTCAAATGTAACTGTGAACCTTCTTGTTGATTTAAGGTCTTCTGTGTTAACCATGGGAGCCTGAACACAGTTGAAATTCATGTCCCCTCTATCTGATGAAGCTGGATGTTATGTAAGCTGGTGATTAATGAGATGTATGGAAGCTGATACAATGCATGCAGTGAAGGGCTACCAAAATTTTTACTACTACACTGTGGGTGTGGTTTATGCCGGATGTCCTGCATTTTCTCTCCAGACCTTTAAGTGCAAATTGGAGCTCTGGCCCAGCTCCTGCCCCAAGCAATGTGGAGATGGATGTGGGGGAGACATCCACATGCCGCAGGCCTGTTTTGCTCCCGATGGAATCTGCCGATGAAGCCTCCTCTGACCAAGAAAGCATGAGTGATAGGGAAAAGGGGAGTTTGGCAGACAGCCCAAGAGGAGATCAATCATCTGTATCATCCTTGGATTCTGAACAAGAATTAATGACACATCCACGCATGCGTAGAGTGATGCATAGGAGGCAACAACTGAAGAATTATTACAAGAGAAAATGAGGCCACCTGTGGTTGGGTGGGGTTCCAGTAATTAGGGCTGCTGCTATAAATAGCAGGGTGTGGGTTTACCCGTTGTGAAAGAGTATCTGATCGCAGTTCTTCAGGAATCCTGTGTTGCTGTTTTCTGGACTTTTGATATTTCACGCCTTTGAAACCAAAGCAGAGCAACGTGTGTGTGTGTATGTGTGTGTCTCACTTCATTGGAAGAAGGGGTGTGAAGTTTCTTCACAGCTGCTAGCTAAGTACTTAATGACTGCTTAAGGGAAATTGTACAGACTACCAGGTTGTTTTGGGAAGAGTGCTCTTTGCAATACAAAAAGAGTGCTTAGTTTATTTTGAATTTTGTGATAAAGATCATTGTTTTGAATTTTCAAACGTGTGTGTGTCTGCAATTTGTATCCTTGAATTTTCGGGAGGGTCCTACCAGAGAGCCCAGCAGAACAGGTGCTATGGGGTGGAGCTCCATTTTTGCTACCCCACTGCATTCCTCCCCATCCGGGCAGTAGCCCACTCCTGGATGTATGTATAGTTGAGATCAGGATGGGCTCAGGAAAAGGATATTCTTCACTTGGAACTTTGCCTGCCTAGGTTAGGGTTTTGCCTCCGCCCAGGGAAGAGGGGAGATTATTGTTGAGATGTGAATTGTTGCTGCCTATAACTAGATGTGTGTAAAAAAGTAAGGAAGATAATCTTGATGGAAATATGCAGGCCCCACAACCGAACCAAAAAAGACTAAAATTTATTTTAAGTTCACAATGCTGAAAACATTCAAAAGGAACTGAGGCAGATCCCTCCTTAATACAGTACAAGAAGCGGAGGAGATACAATGCAATCATATTTGCAAGTCTCTGTTATTACAGTCAGTGTCAGCTGAAGTAGTTACAGGGCAGGCTTTCTGTATCAATTTTCTGATCAATTCTACTTGGTGGAACTGACAATGTGAGATCTTCTATTTAAAGTTGATGAATTGATGGAGTGAATTAATGGATGGATGGATGGATGGATTAATTAATTAATTAATTAATTAATTAATTAATTAATTACTTTTAACTGGATCACATCTATTTAAGGTGCCTGGGGCACAGTTCTATGGGATTATCTGAGATATTTGTGACTCTCAATGAAATGGATAGTGAATTTTCTGGATCTGTTTCAGTCAGATTTCAGAACAATATGCAGTCTGTTTCTTAGACAATCTCTGTAAAGGCAGATCAAAGCTCAACCCTGCCAATACTAAATGGCTATCCCTTTTTTTAGCCCCTCCAAATCTGGTGATTTACCATCTTTAGATTTGCATAGGGTTGCAGTCTCTCATTCAAGACTGGTAAAACCTGGGGGTTGTCTTGGATTCACAGTTCCTGCTTAAAGAATAGGTAGCAATTGTGGCCAAGGTCAGTTTTGCACAGCTTCATCTGGTACACCTGTTATTCCTGTTCTGGGACAAGAAAACATCTCAGACAATTACTCATGCTCTACTCATTTCAGGTTTGGATTACTGCAATACACTCTATGTGGGGCTACTTTGAAGACCATCTGGAAGTTATAATTAATCCATAGTGCCTTGGTATATTCATATAGTCACTGCTTTATGAGCTTCTTTAGTTGATGATAAGTATCTATGTGCAATTCAAGGTCCTGGTTAGTATTTATAAAGCTCTTCATAATGCAGAGCCAGGTTATTTGAGAGACCATCTATCTCCATAATTTCTACCCATCCAATAATTTCTGATGGAACTGTT
Organism: Erythrolamprus reginae; assembly: GCF_031021105.1. NCBI lineage: Eukaryota > Metazoa > Chordata > Lepidosauria > Squamata > Dipsadidae > Erythrolamprus > Erythrolamprus reginae. The sequence goes on along the minus strand of NC_091963.1, from coordinate 32,422,624 downwards.
CAGGTGTCCTATGGAGATGCTCAGAGAACAGACGAGTCAAATCATTTGGGAATGACTTGATTCTGTTGGATGTGAGGAATTGGTTAAGATCCTGCGTACTGCAAACACCATCATCTACATATTATATCCGTGTCCCGGCTTGGCTGACTAAAGCTGCCCCAGAGGTGGCAGGTGGGTGGATCCAAGCAATGGTGAACTCATCCTTGTTGAAGGGGGTATTTCCGGCTTCCTTTAAAGAGGCACTAGTGGGCTACTTACTGAAGAGGACATTGCTGGATCCTACTATGTGGGACAATATTTGCCCAGCCTCCCACTAATCCCTTTTTAGGAAAGATGATTGATAAGTTGATGGTGTTGCAATTCCAAGGTCCCTGGAGGAAACAGACTATCTGGACTCTTTTCATTCAGGTTTCAGTCCTTGACATGGGACAAAAATTACATTGGTCATGCTTATGGTGGATCTGTGGTAGGAGTGGGATATGCTATAACTATATTTACTATCCTTGACCTCTTTGAGGCTTTTGATACCATTGACCATAGTATTTTTGGGGCCAGCTTAGAGAGTCGGGGGTTGGCAGTGCAGTTTTGTGCTGGTTCACTTCCTTCCTCCAAAGCTGGACCCAATTGGAAATAAGAGGTCCAACTCACAGGCTTTTCTCTATGGAGTACCAATGTTTTTGGTGCTCTCCCTGTTTTTTAACATCCTCACAAAAGTGCTGGTGAAATCACCCATCGCCATATGAATTGGTATTACCAAAATGCTGGTGATACTCAGCTGTATATTTCTATCCCAGCAGGTGAAGTGAATGATGCAGTGGGCATTCTTTCATAGTGCTAAGTTGCATTGGTTGCCGATCAATTTCTGGTCACAATTCAAAGTGTTGGTTTTGATCTATAAAGTCCTTCATGGCATCGGACCAGAATATCTCCGGGACCACCTTCTGCCACACAAATCCCAGCGACAATGTCATCTGGCGGGTCCCAGGGGAAGAGCCTTCTCTGTGGTGGCCCCAACCCTCTGGAACCAGCTCCCCCCAGAGATTAGGATTGCCCCCACCCTCCTTGCCTTTCATAAACTCCTTAAAACCCACTTCTGCCATCAGGCATGAGGGAAATGAGGTATCTCCCCTTGCCTATGTAGTTTTATTTATGGTATGTTTGTGTGTATGATTTTTAAATAATGGGGTTTTTAGACTTTTAATGTTAGATTTGTTATTTTAGACTTTTAATATTAGTTCATCATTGTATATTTTTTTATCACTGTTGTGAGCCACCCCGAGTCTGCGGAGAGGGGCGGCATACAAATCTAATAAATAATAATAATAATAAAAAAAAAATTAAAAAATAATAATTTGTCTTTGTTTATTGTATGTACTATTTACTGTTGTAAGCTGCCTGGAGTTCCATTGGGATTGGGCAGCATATAAATCAAATTAATTAAATTAAATTAAATCAAAATAATCTATCTGATGTGCCAATTGCATCCATTCTTGAACTGGGAAGTCTTATTCACAGCCACCTGCTGTTTGAATTACTGTAAGGTGAACAACATGGGGCTGCCCTTCAAGGCCATCTAGAAACTTGCAACTGGTCTAGAACCGGGATAGGCAAAGTTGGTTCTTCTATGACTTATGGACTTCAACTCCCAGAATCCCTGAGCCAATCATGCTAGCTCAGGAATTCTGGGAGTTGAGGTCCACATGTCATAGAAGAGCCAACTTTGCCTACCTCTGGTCTGGAATACAGTGATCCCTCGATTATCGCGAGGGTTCCGTTCCAAGACCCCTCGCGATAATCGATTTTTCACGATGTAGGGTTGCGGAAGTAAAAACACCATCTGCGCATGCGCGCCCTTTTTTTTCATGGCCGTGCATGCGCAGATGGTGGAGTTTGCGTGGGCGGCGGGGGAAGACCCAGGGAAGGTTCCTTCGGCCGCCCAGCAGCTGATCTGCTCGGTAGCGCAGCAGCATTGAGCAGACGAAGATCGGGGTTTCCCCGCCGCCCACGCAAAGGGGAAACCCCGATTCGGCTCCTCGCTGCTGCTGCGCTACCGAGCAGATCAGCTGCTGGGCGGCCGCAGCAGCAGCGAGCAGACAAAGATCGGGGTTTCCCCGCCGCCCACGCAAAGGGGAAACCCCGATTCGGCTCCTCGCTGCTGCTGCGCTACCGAGCAGATCAGCTGCTGGGCGGCCGAAGGAACCTTCCCTGGGTCTTCCTCGCTGATGCCCCCGCTCGCCCGCCCGCCCGCCCGCCCGCCCGCCGCCCGCCAGCAAGAGGGGGAGAGATAGAGAAAGAGAGAGAAGGAAAGAACGAGATGAGAGAGGGAGGAAGAGTGTGAGAGAGGAAGAAGCAAGATAGAGAAAGAGAGAGAGAAAGAAAGATGAGAAAGGAAGGAAGAGAGTGACGTCATCGGGTGGGAAAAATCGCGATATAGCGTTTCGCGAAGAACGAGATCGCGAAAATCGAGGGATCACTGTATAGTGAACACAGAGTTTTGGGTGCACCCACAGTTCACCCACTAACACCTGCTGCAAGAGCTGCACTGGGCTTCCAATTGCTTTCTGGGTGCGATTCAAAGTGCTGGTTCTCCTCTTTAAACCTCTATAGGTCACGGGACCATCTCTGATTGAGGATACCTTCCATCTCATTAGGTTACATAGGATGGAAATGCTCCAGATCCCCTTCCTTAAATGTTGCCATTTGATAGGATCTCGAAGTCATGCCTTCTCAGTGGCTCCCCTAGTCCTTTGGAACAGCCTCCCACCAGAGACCAATGGGACCTCTGTCGTTCTGCCAGTTATGAAGAGTTGACTTTTCCCTAAGCATTGGGCTAGCATGAAGGGTTTGAGTGGTGAGGATGTTTTGGCACCTGCTATAATCTTTGTAAATTAGGTAAATAAATAAAAATATAAATTAGATAAACAAAAAATACATAAATAATGATCACACACAGAGAGAGACTGTAGAATTTATTAATGCAACATGGATTCTGCCACATGAATCCCAGCGACCAGTTAAGTCCCACAGAGTTGGCCTTCTCCGGATCCCGTCGACTAAACAATGTCGTTTGGCGGGACCCAGGGAAAGAGCCTTCCCTGTGGTGGCCCCGACCCTCTGGAACCAGCTCCCTCCGGAGATTAGAACTGCCCCCGCCCTCCTTGCCTTTCGCAAACTCCTTAAAACCCATCTCTGCCGTCAGGCATGGTGGAATTGAGACACTTCCCCCGGGCCTATACAGTTTATGCATGGTATGGTTGTGTGTATGTTTGCTTTTAATAATGGGGTTTTTTTTAGTGTTTTTTTAAATTATTAGATTTGTTGTACATTGTTTTGTTGTTGCTGTGAGCCGCCCCGAGTCTACGGAGAGGGGCGGCATACAAATCTAATAAATAAATAAATAAGTAAAGTAAAGTAAAATAAAATAAAATAAAATAAAATAAAATAAAAAAGGGGTTTAAATTTTTGCCAGATTCTCTAGTTAAGAGAAGACTCCTGGAGAAAGAAAATCATTTTAACAGGAGCAGAGGACAATAAATAGAAAATAACCACATTATTTGCTCAAGCATTAGGACCAGTTCTTACATAAATGATATTACTTGCCCAAGAAAGGCATGCTAAGTATTTGATGAAGCAAAGCCTGTTAGAACTGTAAATAAAACCTGCTGAAGTCCAGGGTGCAGATGAGTCAGTTACCAAACCAGGTAGCAACCGTGGAAGGAATATAATTGTTGTGTCATGCCATCGTTTTGGAAGAAAATGCTTCAGGTATTTAAGTATGCTTTTGTTTTCCATTTATGTTCCACCTGTCATGCTGGACAAAAAAAAATAAGGATACAATTTATGTTGCATAAACAAAAGAAGATTAAAAAGAATATTTCAGACACATTCTCCTGAATGGATTGAAAACTTAAAGAATGTGAACATAGCATTAGAAAACAACCAGATTCATTTCAGCAAGCTGCACTAGGGGAGGGAAAGAGAAAATACAAATATCAACCTACTGTCCTACTGCTTCTTTTGCTTTCCTTGAAATTCCTTAGATATCCTTGCCTGAGCTGGAGCTAATTGTTCCAAAACATTTCTCTGAAAACCCCCCTGAATGCAGGAGATACAAGGATGTTTGTGCCAAAGAGTAAAGCTAGATCTTGGGAATAGCCTGCCAAAGATACTAAGCTAGGATTAGTCTGTGCAAAACAAAAAGATGTTGTTCTTCTCCACATCCACAAAATAAAAAGTACCATAGTTGGATTTAATTTTGTACTTAATTTTAAATCATAGAAACATAGAAGACTGACGGCAGAAAAAGACCTCATGGTCCATCTAGTCTGCCCTTATACTATTTCCTGTATTTTATCTTACAATGGATATATGTTTACCCCAGGCATGTTTAAATTCAGTTACTGTGGATTTACCAACCACGTCTGCTGGAAGTTTGTTCCAAGGATCTACTACTCTTTCAGTGAAATAATATTTTCTCATGTTGCTTTTGATCTTTCCCCCAACTAACTTCAGATTGTGTTCCCTTGTTCTTGTGTTCACTTTCCTATTAAAAACACTTCCCTCCTGGACCTTATTTAACCCTTTAACATATTTAAATGTTTCGATCACGTCCCCCCTTTCCCTTCTGTCCTCCAGACTATGCAGATTGAGTTCATTAAGTCTTTTCTGATACGTTTTATGCTTAAGACCTTCCACCCTTCTTGTAGCCCATCTTTGGACCCGTTCAATTTTGTCAATATCTTTTTGTAGGTGAGGTCTCCAGAACTGAACACAGTATTCCAAATGTGGTCTCACCAGCGCTCTATATAAGGGGATCACAATCTCCCTCTTCCTGCTTGTTATACTTCTAGCTATGCAGCCAAGCATCCTACTTGCTTTTCCTACTGCCCGACCACACTGCTCACCCATTTTGAGACTGTCAGAAATCACTACCCCTAAATCCTTCTCTTCTGAAGTTTTTGCTAACACAGAACTGCCAATGCAATACTCAGATTGAGGATTCCTTTTCCCCAAGTGCATTATTTTACATTTGGAAACATTAAACTGCAGTTTCCATTGCTTTGACCATTTATCTAGTAAAGCTAAATCATTTACCATATTACAGACCCCTCCAGGAATATCAACCCTATTGCACACTTTAGAGTCATTTGGCAATCCCTACCAAACCTTCCCCTATGTCACTCACAAACATATTAAAAAGAATAGGACCCAGAACAGACCCTTGTGGCACACCGCTTGTAACCTGTCTCTGCTCAGAATACTCGCCATTAACAATAACTCTCTGATGTCTATGCTTCAGCCAGCTTGAAATCCACTGAGCTATCCAGGGATTAAGTCCAATCTTCACTAATTTATCTATCAGTTCTTTATGTGGAACTGATAGGCACAGGTGAACACAAGAACAAGGGGACACAATCTGAAGTTAGTTGGGGGAAAGATCAAAAGCAACATGAGAAAATATTATTTTACTGAGAGTAGTAGATCCTTGGAACAAACTTCCAGCAGATGTGGTAGATAAATCCACAGTAACTGAATTTAAACATGCCTGGGATAAACATATATCCATCCTAAGATAAAATACAGAAAATAGTATAAGGGCAGACTAGATGGACCATGAGGTCTTTTTCTGCCGTCAGACTTCTATGTTTCTATGTTCTATGTATCAAAGGCTTTGCTGAAGTCCATCAAATCAATTAATTTTAAAAAGTTGTTAGCATTTAATAATTTTGCCTAACATACAAAACTGTCTTTTAAGTGGACTCCATATAATTACATCCATGAAGTTTGTTTGCCAGTTATTGAAACAGTTTGTTATTAAAATACCTTCTTCTGATTTTTTTTAAAAAAAACATTCTAGCATCGCTTTAGTGTTACATTAAAAATTATAATTTGGTATCCAGTTTTAGAAGTGCCCTGCTAGTCTCCCTTTCAAATTGGCATCTGTTTTTCCCATTGCCTGGCATTCCCTCAAGACTTGTCAATAACTTGCAAATAGAGAACAGGAAATCAACTTATGACCACAATTGACTGTAAAGTGAGAAATTTATTGAGTTTTGCCCCATTTTACATAGTTTCTTGCCATAGTTTGTTAAGTTAATCACTGCAACTGTTAAGTTAGCAGCACGAATCGAGCTCCCGCGTTGGCTTCATTTGTCAGGTCACAAAAAGTAATCACGTGATCCTGGGACACTGCAACTGTCAGAAATGAGTCACTTGCCATGCATCTCAATTATGATCATGTGATCATGGGTGTCTGGCTACGGTTGTAAAAGTGTGAAAAATGATCATAAGTTGCTTTTTTATAACTCTGAACATTCACTAAGTGAACTGTTGTAAATCGAGGACTACCTGTTGTTGTTATAGCCACTCATTTTGCTGAAATAAAAAGGTAACCGCACTTTTATGGTAAAAAGAAGTATTTCATTTCTTCATCTATTGGATCATTGGTTTTAATACTATCATTCATAAATGAGTGTTTCTTATTTGTATCCCACTTTTATTATTTTTACCAATAACTCAAAGCAGCAAACATATCTAATGTACCTTCCTCCTGTTGTACCCATAACAACAAATCTGTCAAGTGAGTTGGGTTGAGCAAGAGTGCCTGGCCCAAGGTCACCCAGCTGTCTTGTCAAGGCTGAAGTGGAGGAGAATTCATCCTCCTGCTTTCTCGCCTCCTGCCTTAGCCCTAGACTTTTTAACAAGCTGTTGAAAATTGCTCACAAGATTTCAGTGGGTTAGCTATCCAGTGTTGATAAAATTATGCAGCCAACAATCCTTTTCTTTTTTGCTCACTGGAGAATTCCTCTTTTTTTCCACCAGCCTTTGGTACTTTTATAATGGTAAGCTCAGAGTAAATTCACACAACATCGTTATCCCATTCAAACTACAACATTATGAATCAAAAACCATAGACCACTGTACATCTAGGTTATTAAAGAGAATAATAGCTTCTTGTGCTAAAATTATAGTGGATTTTTTTAATAAAACAGAAGAACTTTGAAATTTATTCAGGAACTGCATATAAAAGTAGCAAATTAATCTTAATTGTAGACCCTGATACAGTTGAAATAGCACAAAAAGATAGTAACTAGCACATTAGAAAAAAATTAAAACTTTTTTAAAAGAGAAACTATAAACCAGCCCAATTAGAAACAAAGAATTATTGCAGAGTTCAAATCCCTTTTACAGCTTTCTTGACATAGTTGCTGTTCTGCCGGCAACCGCCCGTAATTACAGGGTAATCCAGGAAGACACATGCCACACAATAAAAGGAAAACCCAAAAGTTTTTATAAACAGAAAAACAGAAACAGCTCCCTTTTTAAATGTCAAAGGGATTTTCTGGTACACACAAGGCACAGGTGAAATGCAATCCAATTGCTCACCCAATAACTGGGAAATTGAATCCAATTCTAAAGTCCAGAGAGTCCACACATACAATCCTGAACAGCAAAAACCACGATCTTGACAAACAATGAATCAGATAAACTGCCATGAGGCTAACACACCAGGCTGCACTTTTATCTGTAGCACTAATTACAGCTGCCCCACCCAACCACAGGTGGCCTCATTTTCTCTTGTAATAATCCTTCAGTTGTTGTCTCCGATGCATCACTCTACACATGCGTGGATGTGTCATTAATTCTTCTTCAGAATCCAGGGATGATACAGATGATTGATCTCCTCCTGGGCTGCCTGCCAAACTCCCCTCTTCCCTGTCACTCACACTTCCTTGGTCAGAGGAGACAGATTCTACTGGAAGCAAAACAGGCCTGCGGCATGTGGATGTCTCCCCCACATCCATCTCCACATTGCTTGGGGCAGGAGCTGGGGCAGAGCTAACCACAACATTTGTTATGCTTCTCCATTGACTTTGCTTGTCAGGTCATTAAAGGTAATCATGACCTGAGACACGACAAGTCATAAATATGAGTCAATTTGCAAGCCTCTGAATTTTGATATGTGATCATGGAGAAGTTGCCACGGTTACTGATGTAGCTTTGAATTGTTACTAAATAAACTACTATAAGTCGAGGACTATGTTAACATGTTTTTGCACGGTGGATTTTTATAATATCTTGTAATTTATGAAAAAAAGACACCCCTCCATCAAAAAGGATACAGGAAATAAGTAATTTTACTCATTCTTTGAAATGATTGATATACACTGTTCAATAAAATAAAGGGAACACTTAAACAACACAATATAACTCCAAGTAAATCAAACTTCTGTGAAATCAAACTGTCCATTTAGAAAGCAACACTGATTGACAATCAATTTCACATGCTGTTGTGCACATTCAACTTTGTACAGAACAAAGTATTTAATGAGAATATTTCATTCATTCAAATCCAGGATGTTATTTGAATGTTCCCTTTTTTTTTTTAGCAGTATAGTTTATGACATCCTAGGTCAGTCATTCTGTAGGCAAAATACACACATCCTTGTACTGCGCGTATGAAAATTCCAAACTTTAGCTATGTACATGGATAAAACATCTTTACTATTCCTAAACCTCTTGTGGTGAACCTTGGAAGATAGGGGAGCATTTTCTTCATTATTGATTATTGGTCAGTGAATATATAATGAATGTGTATTGAATAAAATATTGAGAATTAGTGCTTCTGGTGGGCTACCATATGACAGAATATCAGCTTCAACCAGATCTCTTATATACCATGAACACGCTGATAGAGAATACTGTACATAATTTCCCATAGCAACTAGTCATTGTGGAAAATCAGACCTTTGAATGCATAATGCTGTAAAGTTTTCTGTTGTGTCGTTTGATGGCCTACATCAGCACTCCTTAATTTGGTGTTCCATAGATGGATTGGGAATTCCCAGAATTTGCAGACTTAATAGCCATAGGAATTATGAAAAATGCAATTGAGTTGCATCTGGAGGATACTAGAGGAGGCTCAGGAAGTGAAGTCAACATCAAACAAAATCTAAGGTGAGATCAATAGCTCAAGACACTGAAATGGAAAATTCAGATGGTACCCCTTTTCTTAAATGTAACATTAAATAAATTTGTTGAGTTTCAGTGCTAAGAAAAACAAACAAACACACAATCCCTAAAATTTTCAGCTTAACTTTGTATCCAAGGGCCAAACCACCTCTTATCCAGGCCTTACAGTAAATAATGGTTATCAGAAAACTTTCCTTCAAGGACATTTAACCTTAACACTCATCTCTTTGAATTTTTTACTCTGCCTTTTCCTAAAGAGAATAGCTTCCCACTATAAAGGCTTTTAAAATTCTTTTTTAAAAAGTTATGTTTATATCTACAGCTTTTTTACTAAACAGATTCATAATAGTAGTAAATATGCCTTTACCAAGAAGAGGGACAGAGCACACACCTATTTTGTGGGTGGATAGTTACAAAATGACACTTCATTATCCAAATCATGGCTTCCGCTGGGGATTCCCACTTCCAAACAGGACTAGCCTGGTTTAGAAATTGATGTTAATCAAAATAAACTCAGGAGCAAAGTTTGTATGCTTCATCCAATTTAAAGTAAGAGCTTTGTTACTTTTCCACAATTGCAACCCTGGACATCTTGTACGTGGGGCAACATTCATTAATATTGCAAGAAAACAGGCTTGAAAATCTCTTATGCCGCAAAACCCTCGTTTTATGATTGGCTTCTCAGAGGACCCTCTTTCTACTGCTAGTAGAACAAGCAAAATCCACTTCCATATTCTTAGGCAAATTCTGCTCAGTTTTAGGACATCATTTTATAGGCTTTGATTCAGAACAGCCTGATGCCAAGTTAATTCCACTAATCATGACACTTCCTGTAAAATGTGGTTTCTGCAATTTGATTAGTACACAACAGGATTTGTTTTAATTGGAATTCCTGTTTAGTCTATAACCGTGATGATACCCAGTTGTACATCTCCACCCCATGTCCAGTCAACGAAGCAATGGGTGTGATGTGCCGGTGCCTGGAGGCTGTTGGGATCTGGATGGGTGTCAACAGACTCAAACTCAACCCTGATAAGACGGAGTGGCTGTGGGCTTTGGCTCCCAGGGACAATTTCATCTGTCCATCCATTACCTTGAGGGGGGGATCATTGACCCCCTCAGAGAGGGTCCGCAACTTGGGCGTCCTCCTCGATCCACAGCTCACATTAGAGAAACATCTTTCAGCTGTGGCGAGAGGGGCGTTTGCCCAGGTTTGCCTGGTGCACCAGTTGCGGCCCTATTTTGGACCAGGAGTCACTGCTCACAGTCACTCATGCCCTCATCACCTCGAGGCTCGACTACTGTAACGCTCTCTACATGGGGCTACCTTTGAAAAGTGTTTGGAAACTTCAGATCGTGCAAGACTAAGCAAGATTGTGACTACAATTAAATAGACACTTGATTACTATATTTCTCTAGATTTTCTTTTTCTTCCTTAATATATCTTTTGAAGTATACTATAAATATATACTACATATTATAAACATTGTTAAATGTTGTTATATTATATATTAAGTTATATATTAACCAAATAGTATAAAATAATTGTTTAAGTAAGCAGTTTGTAGAAACAAAGATATAGAATATTACATTACAATAATATACAATATAGTGATAAGAAAAATAAGAAATAAGTAAATAAGATAAGTTAGTGTGATAGAGTGTTTAGTAATAGCATAAAACTGTTATGAATAAGATAGAAATTTGATATATGAGTGTTGTATGGGATACATTTGTGCAAAAACTAAGAATGTCAAATATCATCTAACAAAAACAGGAAAGAAAATAACATTAAATCCATCTAAAATTTACCCTGCACAATGTATACAGAGATCTGTTGATAGCATGCTGGGAGCAGAAAAAGCAGGTTTAGCAATTAATATGCAAAGCATGCAATTAATGTTGCCTCCCAAGGACAATTCCATCTGTCCGTCCATTACCCTGGGGGGAGAATCATTGACCCCCTCAGAGAGGGTCCGCAACTTGGGCGTCCTCCTCAATCCACAGCTCCCATTAAAGAAATACCTTTCAGCTGTGGCGAGGGGGGCGTTCGCCCAGGTTCGCCTGGTGCACCAGTTGCGACCCTATTTGGACCAGGAGTCACTGCTCACAGTCACTCATGCCCTCATCACCTCGAGGCTCGACTACTGTAACGCTCTCTACATGGGGCTACCTTTGAAAAGTGTTTGAAAACTTCAGATCGTGCAGAATGCAGCTGCGAGAGCAATCATGGGCTTCCCTAGGTATGCCCATGGTACACCAACACTCTGCATTGGTTGCCGATCAGTTTTCGGTCACAATTGAAAGTGTTGGTTATGACCTATAAAGCCCTTCATGGCATAGGACCAGAATATCTCCGGGACCGCCTTCTGCCGCACGAATCCCAGCGACCAGTCAGGTCCCACAGAGTTGGCCTTCTCCGGGTCCCATCGACTAAACAATGTCGTTTGGCATGACCCAAGGGAAGAGCCTTCTCTGTGGCGGCCCCGATTCTCTGGAACCAGCTCCCCCCAGATATCAGAATTGCCCCCACCCTCCTTGCCTTTCGTAAGCTCCTTAAAACCCACCTCTGTCAAAAGGCATGGGGGAATTGAGATACTCCTTTCCCCCCAGGCCTATACAATTTATGCATGGTATGTTTGTGTGTATGCTTGGTTTTAATAAGGGTTCTTAGTTATTTTAAATATTAGATTTGTCATACGCTGTTTTATTGCTGTTGTTAGCCGTCCCGAGTCTATGGAGAGGGGCGGCATACAAATCTAATAAATAAATAAAATAAACTTATAGCGCATGTGCCATAACTGGCCCTCGGAGCCCTCTCTGCAGGCATGCAAGGCGTTGACCAGCTCAGCTCCACTGCGCATGCATGTGCGAGTGTCTCCCCTGGCCAGCTGATTTTCAGGTCAAACAAGCCCATGCTTTCTTCTCACTTTCTGCTGCTCATGCCTTCCTAGATTTCTGGAGATTCCACCTCAGCGCTACTTGGGCACGCAAGGCCTTTCCCCTCTCTCAGCTCCATTTGGGGAAAGAGGCTTTTCCCTCCCTCCCAGGTGAAGAGGATTTTCCCCTTCCCAGCTGCCTTTGGGGAAAGAGGATTTCTTTCCACCCTTTGGGGAAAGAGGCTTCCCTCCTCCCCACCCCCCAGCTGTTTTGGGATGGGAGACTTTTTGCCTCTCCCAGCACCGTTTTGAGATCCGAGGCCAAAACTGGGAGGGGTGCATAGCGGGACTTGCAGGAGGGCATTGCATTACAACATAACAACACACAACATGTGTGACAGTGCGTGCACACACTTTTGGCAGCCGAGGGAAAAAAGGTTCACCATCCCTATTTTATAATATATTCTTGCCTGTCCACCTTTATTCAATATGTTTGATTGATTTTAATAAAGCTGATTTCTATGTATGCTGTTACTGACTTACAATATCATATAGTAATTCTAAGCATCATGAAAAGTTATATTAAATATGGGGCTAAATGGTAGGAAGTCTTCTAACCTATAGCAAAAAAGTTACATTTTACCACTTTGTGGTCCCAATTTCTCTTTGAATTACTTTATTAGGTATCCAACGTAGCCCCAACATGGAGTCCATTCTGTTCCCCCTTTCCCACAATAATTAGTAAATTATTTTGAAATGGAAAACACATTACAATTCAGACTCAAATAATTGAATTTTGTTTAATTGCGTGAATACTCTCCCTAGAAGTAACAAATCCCAACTCTGCTGATTTTGCATCACTGGCTTCTCCAAAAATATGATCCCTCACTTTCCATGAACATTTGTTAGACTAATGTTGTCTTCTAACCAGTTTATGACCTTGGAGCCAAGTTATATATTAAATGTTCATATAAAGTCTTGACTTCTCAACACCTCCCCACTATTCAAAAAGCAGAAACAACAGGTCAAAATTGTATCATGGAGATATTCCAATATCTAAATTTATAACACTTGATTCTCAGGTGCCCTTTCTTATTCATTATTCCTGATGTGGATCCAGTAAGGCCTAGTGCCAAAGAACCAAAGAAAAAAATCAGGCTTTGGCCAAGAGCTTTCACTTTCTTTCTGCAGTCTAGCCAGAAACAGATGTTTTCACCCACACAGACATGTGTCAGAAATCCAAGCAAAACTATACATTTATTCCAGAATGCTAAGAATATTGCTATTATACAAATACAGTATAAACTCAAAAGTCACAAGATAAAAAAGTACAAACTCCATTTAATAAATATATCTAACCATTTCAGTTCATTCAAAATTGAAGGGTGGTTTCTACCTTGGATGTTTGACCCAGCAAACTATACAAACTTAGTATAAATATATTTGTACATAATACCATCTTATGCCAATTAAAAACAAAAGAATGTAATAAACCTGCTACCAATTAGCAGACAAGAGGCATTTACGCTCCTAAAAAGAGCAAGTATCTTTCTTATGCCTGCAGCTTTTAAAACCACATGGTTTATATGTAATTAACAAAAAAGACCAATCAAATAAATTGAAAACCCATCTTACTTCAGATAACTTAACAAGAAATCCAATTGCACCCCATCTTTACTAGAAAGCAATACAATTTTTCATTGAAAGAATGATACTGTTAATGTGTCAGATATTAACATAAAGTAATTGTTATGCTATCAGCCATATAGGCCAGAAAAAAAATCTATAGGAAAATAAAGAATGAAATTAAATTTTATTTTGGCTGTGAACAGCCTAGAAAAATTGCAAAAGGGAAAAAAATCTTCTTTTCAAGAACGGTGTGTATGGAAATAAACATTATATACACAAAACAAAATATAGGAAAATAACTAGCATCTGATAATCTATAGATAAGCATTCATTATAAATTTCACTCTCCCTTTCCTTCTCTTCAGGTTTTTGCTCCATGTAAGAATTACAACTGCTAGAGAGAGAGAAATGGAGAACAATTAAGGCACCAGAACAGCAGGCAGAAGATGTAATGCCTATCTCAGGAAAAGGCATTCTGCTCAACGTACATCTTGGACAAGGACATTGCCATAGTTTTGGCCAGCTCTTCGTCCCTCTTACGCTGCATCTGAGTCTTCCTGCACCACTCTTCATATTCTGGGTTGGGACACTGACAATCTAACACAGCATCATAGTGGCCATTGCTAAGCCAGCTCAACCAAATGCTGGCTCGGCTCGGATCCTCGGGGCCCAGGTAGTGGGTCATGGTGGAGACGGTGGGGCTCTCGCATCTGCCTCCGGTGGTGAGGTGGATATTGATATTCAGCATTTGCCCCATGGCCAGAAGCTCAGGGTAGCCCGCCCAGGCGCAGTCCTGGGCAGCGTTGATGAGGAACTCTCCCACGTCACCTTCGATGATGGGCGCGAAGTGCTCCAGGTGGTCGGCAATGTAGTGCACTGTCTGCTCGCGAAGATCCCCGTGCAGCCGCTGGTCCCCATTGATGGCTTTGCAGACGGCCCGGTACAAACAGTTGCCGTCGGGAATGATATAGAAGCGGAAGCGGCCTTTGTGCCGCAGGTACTTGTCTTGCTTCTCCACCTCGGCCAGGTACAGCGCCAGCTTTTCACTCCTCTCCGTCTGACGCAACTGGCTGGAGCTCGCCTCCTCGGCAAGTTTCAATGTGGTGGCGGTCTGAGATTCCACTGCAAGCCCTGAGTAGGAGCCGGCTTCCGCCGCCGCCGCCGCCGCTTCCAAGGCCTGGCAATGCTCGTTGAAGCGGAGACCATGATTGCTGGGCTCCGGCTGCAAGGTTGGCTGGGCGGCGGCCGCGACTTCGCCCCCACTGCTTTCCAGCAGCAACCACGAGAAGTTCTTGGGAGCCGCCTGTGGGTCCAGCTCCTCCACAGCTCCGACGGACTCCGAGTGCGGCACCAGTTGGATAGGGTCGACTCTCTCAATCTGCCGGCAGCGGGTCATTTGCGACGCCGAGCCAAAGACCTGCTGCTGCGGCTTCCTCTGGACGGGCCCCGCCGAGGGCATCAGTTCCAAGCAAGAGAAGGCGGGCATGGTGTTGGCTGCTCCGGCCGTGACGGCACTCGCGGTTCCTCCTCCGCCACCTCCGACTTCGCTCTCAATTCCAACCGGGCTTTGTCCCGCAGACTCCGGCGAGACTTTGAAGACAACTCCCGGCCCGCTGGACGCTCCGCTTCCCGGCGCCGCCGCGCCCGAGTAATGAGTGACGATAAAGCTGTAGAGCCGCATCCTCGGCTCTTTTATAGGCTGTTGCGGTGGCGGCGCTGACAAGCAACCCAGGATGGCTGCAGGGGCCGGGCTAGGGAGCAACCGCTGCTGCCGCTGCTTTGCCGCCGCCCCTCCGTGCAAGTAGCCAGAAAGGATGAGGCGAGCGAGTAAAAATAACCTCAGGCATCCCCGCCCCCCGGCGTCGGCGTCCTAAGAGCGCTTCCGCCCCCTCAGTTCCTCAAGCGGGCGGGGAGGCGGGTCCGCAGCAAACAGCGCCCCCTCCCTTCGCCCTCCCGCTTTCCTCGGGCCGCGCCGGAGCGGGAATTCCTGCTGCGCCACAGCTCTGGGCGGCTTCCTCCTCCCTTTCGTAGGCCTAAGCCCTCCTGGAAGGTACTGGAGGCCCGGCAGAGGGGGAGCGGCTAGGAGAGGCCGGGCCTTGTTTACTTCCCGCCCTTCAGCACGTTGCAAGACACACGTCGCCAAGATGGGAGGGGCTTGGCGTGGAGCCGAGCGGTCGCTCCCCGGCCACGTCCCCTGCTGGGGCGTTTGACAAGGCTTCCGGCAGAGGTTGGCCCAGTTCCCCACCTGCCACAGCCGGTTGGCCAAGGACGTTACCGCAAAAACGCAGACACGCGCGCGCGGCCGCGCGCTCACACACACACTAGCTTCGCTCTGTGTGCCGCCTCAGGAGATTTGGGGGGGGGCGGGGGGGGCAATAGGAATTACAGTACTCGCTTTGGAGTCCCATGGATCCGCTTTAGACGCCACGAGGAATTTGCAGTAGCAACAAGGAGCGAAGGGAAAGGAGAGTCCGCCAATGGTGATAGCCAGGCAAGAGCACTCTGGGGACGGCCACAGAGCTAGAAGCCCGGCTTAAATACAGTGAGAAAAATACTTTGAACATGTGTACAATGCTGAAGGAATGCAGAAAGAAATTATATTGCCCTTCGGCCATCTTGTGCTATTTCGTTTTACTTTTTTAAAGCAGTTGCTACTTGTGTGTGTTTTTGTGTGTGTGTGTGTGAGAGAGAGAGAAGCAAATAGTATTCTGTACCCGTTTGAAAACCAAATAAATTTTCTTGTTTAGGTTTAAAATGCTGAATAATCAAGATAGAAATGTATCAACAAGGGAGATCAGAGCAGCAAAAACAAGCCACTCTGAAAAGCTAAAGAATCTCCACAAATGAACCAGCAAACAGTGGAGAATTCTTAAACATCACTGGTTATGACAAACCACCTTTCCACTTGAACATGATTTACTGCAGGTTTGAAAGGAAACTACAGCCACCTATCGCCACAACCCTCATCTCAGACATACAAACAACAGCCAAACTTCCTCCAACTGACCCTATACGATTGGGTTCACAAACCCTAGTGATAACAGAAAAGGAAGAGCAAGGCCTAGTACACATACAAAAGCCAGGAAACACTCTGGGCCCAGACAAGATAATTCCTTCTTGCTTAAAAGTGTGTGTTGACCAAGGGGGTCCCATATTTATCTGAATCTTCAATAAATTACAGTAGTCCCTCACCTATCGCTGGTGTTATGTTCCAGACCTGGCCGCGATAGGTGAAATCCGCGATGGGGAATTTATCGACTGATAGTACTTATTTAAGTATTTATATTGTAATTGGTAAGTTTTCATTGTTTTAAGTGTTTATAAACCCTTCCCACACAGTATTTATTTTAGATACAGTATTTAAATACAGTATTTACAATTTTAGATATATATATTTTTTTTAAACCCTGCCGATCGAGTTCGGCGGGCTGTTTAAATCTGCCGATCGACTTCCTCAGAAACCCGCGATAAAGTGAAGCCGCAGTAGGTGAAGCGCGGTATAGCGAGGGACTACTGTACTACATATCTGCTATGTTCCTTCTTGCTTCAAATACTCTATCATCCCAGTGCTGAAAAAACCTACCATCAAGGAATTGAATGACTACAGACCAGTTGCTCTAACATCTGTAGTTATGAAAACCTTTGAAAGGCTAGTTCTGTCCCACCTAAAACCATCAGAACTACATTTAGACCCCTTGCAATTTGCATACTGAGCAAACAGATCAATAGGTGATGCTGTTGATATGGCTGTACACTACATCCTACATCTTGAATCTCCAAAGAATTGTCCTCTGCAGATTTTAGTTCAGCATTCAATACCATCATTCCAGACACTCTTCTAACTAAGCTGAACCTGCTCTGATCTCCCTTAATACATTTCTGGTCTGATTGTACAGCATTCTATCACCTTTTCTGTAAGCTTCCTCTTTGGAACAACATAACTGCTTAAGTTTAGCTGTGAACCAAGGTTTATTGTTACTATATATTCACAGGTTCCTGGTCGGTACATATAGGTCTTCACAAACTGACATATGATGTTACAGTACTTGTGAGTTCATCCAGGTCTGCAGAGGTATGTTCAAAAATATTTCAGTCCATGCAGTCAAAGCAGGTCTGTAGCTTTAACTTTGCCTCTTCAATCCAAGTCCTCACTGATTTAATTGTTCGTTTTGTGGATTTAAATCTTTGTAAGCAGCTACAAGGTGAATCATGCAATGATCAGAATGGCCCACAGCTGCTCATGGTAAGGATTGATAAGTATCTTTTAGTGTTTTATATAGCAGCGGTCTAAAATATTCTTGCCTCTGGTGGAACAATTGACATGCTGAAAATATTTTGGAAGCTGTTTCCTTAAGTTGCCTTTATTAAAATCACATAGAATAATGGCCAATGAATCTGGGTATTTGGCTTCAGCCTCCATAATCTGATCAGCTCAAGTTTGTAAAGCCTTGTTTAGAGAGGCTTGTGGCAGGAAAATAATGTGAATTTAGGTGGAGAATGTGAGTTTATAAGACTCTAAGTTTTCATCACAGAATTTGTGTATTATAATAATGTCCTGAGACCAGGTGTTGTTGATATATATACAGAAGCCTCTTCCCTTTTTCACCCAATAGTTCTACAATCTTGTCTGCTTTTGTACTGTACAACACACCAGATCTAACCAAATATACTAAGATCAAAATGCACAGTATCACAGATTTCATCAACCCATGCATTTTTATCTACTTTCTAGTTGATAAACAAATATACCAACAAATCAGAGGAACACCCATGTGGCCACCACCTTCAGGAGTTAAAGCAGAGACTGTAATACAATGTATAGAAACTTCAGTACTCTCACACATACAAGCAAAAGTATGAATCTGGTATGTAGGTGTTGTGGTTGGCTCTGGCCCAGATCCTGCTCCAAGGAATGTGGAGGTGGATGCAGGGGAAACATCAACATGTCATAGGTCTGTTTTATTGCCAACAGTCAGGTAGTGCAGTTTCCTTGGACGAAGAAGAAGGGGTATGTGACTTGGAATGGGGGGAGGGGGGCTTGGCAGTCTCCATTATCTTCAGTCAATTTGGATGAGGAAGTGTTAGACCCACGCAGGCCCAGAATTATGCATAGAAGAGACCAATTGAAGAAATATTACAGGAGATAAGAGAGGCCACCTGTGTTTGGGTGGGGCTCCAGCAATTAGAGCTGCTGATATAAATAACAGTGTGCTGGCTTGGCTGTTGTGGAAGATTATCTGATCGTTGTTTCTTCAGGACCGTGCCTTGCTGTTTCCGGACTTTGTTTGTTGATTTTTCATATATAAACATATTTTTGCTGATAATGAAAAGGAAGGGAGACTAGTATAAACCTATTTCAAGCTATTTTGCTGTCATCAACTAGCCATACTCTTACAGGGATTTGAACCTGGGCAGTATGCCCAGATATAGATATAGATCTATATCTAGAAATTAATATGCACAAGCATAAATTGACTACAAACTGTTATATGCTTCCTTATCTTTTGAAAAGAACCCTGCTCTAAATTATTATATGGGAGTGAAAGTGAAAAGTTAGATTCCATTGTTAATTATTTATAGCAGGATTAAACTGTTTCTTTATGAATCAAGTTTACAGTTTTTAATATAGTGAAATATAAATGGATATTTATCTAATAATAGTCAAAATTGCTGCAATATGTTATTTTCATTATTGTATATTTATACCTCCTTACTGTCAATAATTAGAACTACATTTTGGTATACGGTAAGTATATTGTCCTTTAACATGCAATTTGTGAATCTTTAGTTCAAAAAGTAAAGTGAAATCTACCATTATCTTATACTGCTTATCATAAAATCCAATATTTGGAAAGGATTGTAGTCCAATACCAAGTATGGATCCTGATATCATTCATACAAATGGCTGTCTAATCTTACTTCCAAATCCCTAGTAATGGAAAATTCCAAGAGATTGTTCAAATTGATCAGATATCCAAATTGATATTTATTTTTTTAATAAAATAACACTGTGCATTATGTTATTTAAAAATCCCAAATTCAGTGGAATTCTTCAATAAGATTTAATAAGATTTTAACTTAAGGCATTAAAATACAGTATATCGCAGTGCTGCCCCTTCTCAGCCGTTCCGCAAAAAAGTACAATTAGTGGCTTTCAACATGATCCCAAATTGCTTCTAAATACCTTGTAATAATATTCCTAATTTTAAAATTACATTGAAAGCATTTTAATTTTGAACCAAAGCAAATTCTATTTTAAGTCTAGCCCCATTCATTTTCTGAAATGTGCATATCTAATATCTCATTCAAAGACCAAATATGGCTTTCATATACTAATGATTTGCATATTTAGCTGCAACCTGAAGATATTTTTATGTACAGTATTAGGATTGAAACATCAAGAATGTTCAGTCTAAGAGGCCATAGGAATTCTGGCAATCCCAGAAACACTTGTTGCTATCATTGCTGTTACTGGGTCAATAAACCTCCTTTCAAACTGCAGCCTGCCTCAAATTTTCTTCTCCCTGCATTTATTTCCCTGATTGGAATAAGACACAGACCAGATTTAACTTCCAACACAAAACAAGCAAGACATTAAAAAATTGCATTGTTTAAACATATTATCTCTTATACTGATTAATACATTAATATAAAATTAATTTCTCACCCTTTGCAAAACAAGCCAAGAAGATTTTAAACAATCAAGTCCATTTGCAAATTGCTTAACTGTCATCTCTCTACAATATTGATGACAAAATAGTTAACAGCAAGAACAATAATATGACAAACCGTTATTGGGAATAACTCAGACGATTTTTTTCATGACATCTTATCTATCCAAAGTCATCCCAAAGATTAACAGTAATTTGTCCTGGATCAAATATTCATGTATGTTTCTTAATGCCATTTCCTATCAATTGCTGTCTGATTAAATATATAATAAGTTGGTCTATTTTCCCAAAAAAGTCCAGATAAAATTGATTCACAATTAAGTGTGAAAAATCCATTCCCTCCTTCAATCCTTCTGGGGAAAGCTAATTTATTTCTCCACTCAGTGTAATTTCTGCTATTATATAAAAACTGTGAGCTTGAACTTTAAAGAAATGTATGCTATCAGCTCAGTTAATTTTAAGACTGTACAATCCCAAATTCTTTTCAACAAATTAACTGGTTCCAAATCACATTCCTTTTGTGAATCTAACTTCAGAAAAACATGCCTCTGTATATTTTCCATTGTCATTATAATTTCATCTATTTTTTAAAATAAGCATTCAACTAAAAAGTGTAAGTTAACAAATTTTTTTTCAGCCAGTTCATTTTAATTCAATCCAATTGTTGCTCTGTAGAAGCCAAGAAGCAAAACAACAACAACATTAAAGCAAAGTGAAGAAATAAATCAAAGGAACAGGGAAGATATTTTCAAGATAGTTGATTCAAAGTTAAAAGAAAAAGAAAAAATATAAACTCCAAATATTTTGCAAGTTAATAAAGTACAAAAGCCCCTATGGTGAAAGTCTAATATGATGTAAATCAATAAAAAGACTTCAGCTTCCAAGGACACTATTTCCATACAGAAAAGCAAAATTTATTCAGAATAATCTAAATCAAAAGGAAAGGGGGGGCGGACAAATAAAACCCAACAAGGGATTAAAGTAGGTTCAATCAGCCAGTCAACTTTTAACTAGTTGGTCAATTTTTAAAGACAAAAAGCGAAGAAGTAGATAAAAAGCAAAGCAGTAAATTCAAAAACTAAAAGTTAATATCCAGATGTTTCAGTTCCCCCATGCCTGACAGCAAAGGTGGGTTTTAAGGAGTTTACGGAAGGCAGGAAGAGTAGGGGCAGTTCTGATCTCCGTGGGGAGTTGGTTCCAGAGGGCCGGTGCCGCCACAGAGAAGGCTCTTCCCCTGGGGCCCGCCAACCGACATTGTTTAGTTGACGGGACCCGGAGAAGGCCCACTCTGTGGGACCTAATCGGTCGCTGGGATTCGTGCGGCAGGAGGCGGTCTCGGAGATATTCTGGTCCAATGCCATGAAGGGCTTTAAAGGTCATAACCAACACTTTGAATTGTGACCGGAAACTGATCGGCAGCCAATGCAGACTGCGGAGTGATGGTGAAACATGGGCATACCTAGGTAAGCCCATGACTGCTCTCGCAGCTGCATTCTGCACGATCTGAAGTTTCCGAACACTTTTCAAAGGTAGCCCCATGTAGAGAGTGTTACAGTAGTCGAACCTCGAGGTGATGAGGGCATGAGTGACTGTGAGCAATGAGTCCCGGTCCAGATGAAATGCTGAAAGGAAGGTGGGTGCCCTGATTTTTAGACTGCTCCCAAAGAGAGCTGGAATCTTCAAGACTCCCCTTCCTAGATGGGTTCACCACCATCCAAAAGTCATCTGGATTATTCCTAAGTGCTCCCATTCAAATCTAGGGAGCTACACTTCCAGAGAATCAGCACTGGCAGCAAAATCAGCAAATTGCCAGCAAGAAATAAAACATTCATACCATTCAGCAGCCATCTTGCCGGAGTCCTTAGTCCTGTGATTTTTTTTTTAATGATTTTCGATTCAAGTACTATCTAGACAGTGAAGGCCTACCAAAATTTTTACTATCATACTGTGGGCGTGGTTTATGCACGATGTCCTGCATTTTCTTTCAACATCTTTCAGTGCAAATTGGGTGTTCTGGGTTGGAGCTCCATTTTTGCTTCCCCACTGCATCCCTCCCCCTGGTCCGGCCAGCAGCCCACCTCTGTATCTAAATTACTCCAAATCAAGCTAGGTGCTGCCATCTTCTTCGATGGGGTGGGGTGAGGAACCAATACTGCAATGAGATATAAAAATAGCACTTTCAACTTCACTCCAAATTGGATGACTATTCTCCAAAAGCCTTGTTCTTTGCTCAGCTAATCTAAATGTATAACAATTTCTTTTTGAAGATTTTTTTCCCCATGTTGTAGAATAATTATTTCTGTTAACTCTCTTGTCCCAAAAATCTAGAGGTATTAATGTTCTGAAACTTTAAATACTAGGACCACAACTAAGAACAACAAGTACATCTTTAAAGTATCATAGTCAATCCATGTGAATAATCCTGTTGATTTCATCAAGATCATAGAAATTAATGTTCCTAAGCCATATCTTCAGAATAGGCAGGTACAGACAACTCTTACTGAATGTTCACTGAGGTGAGTAATGTACACAGAGCAAAATTTATAATTTTCCAAGGCTTTTCTTCTTCCTTTATCTTGATTACTAATTTTAATAAGTAAGTAAGTAAGTAAGTAAGTAAGTAAGTAAGTAAGTAAGTAAGTAAGTAAATAAATAAATAAATAAATAGTTGCATGGATATTTGTCTGTCAATTTGTTCTAATAATCGCTTGGCCTTTTTCTACAAGGGCGTTACAGTGTTCTTCATTTTCTCAGGTTGGAACAAAACTACCTGTATAAAAGGGTCATGTCCTCATTGCAGATCACTATTTTGACTCCTCTCCCTCTATTCCCAGTTACTGTCAATTCCCAGAGTTTCTTCCAAGGTGACAAAACCTAATGGATTTTAAAGATTCTGAGGCCGCCTTGGATAGTGTCAGGGGATAAACTAACAATTGCAAGAACTGAGAGTAGAGGAATGGAGGAGTGGAGGAAGACTGAGGAATGGTACCATACTACTATTGGTTCTGCTTCATCATTAATCTTTCTTTCCAATTAGCCTCCATGCTGTTTCCAGTGCCTTTCTCCCAATTTGTAACTGAACTAGATGGATTTTCCTTTTAACAGTACCAAAGTTAAGTGCAAGTGGGAACATGGCTGACCATAACTCTTTTCTCAGGCATCTGGCCTTTTAATGCTCTAAGGCAGTGACATAAGAATGCAAAAGGAAGCATGCAAACAGAATGTTGAGGGGCATCAGATGCACTGTAACTGTAATTATATTCTTGGTCACCACATAGTATTTGCCCTTCATTCCTAGTACATGCCATCTTTTGCTGTGACATAATGAAACTAGAGCCTACAAAACTGAAGAACCATTCTGTCCTTTCCCTTTCCCTTCTTTTTTCGTGAGATGACATTGGTATCATGTGACTATTTTTTATTCCATTGTGTTTCTCAATGTTAACAACTTTATGATAGCAGGACTTCAATTCCCAGAATTCCCCAACCAGGCTTGCTGGAAATTGAAATCTGCCCATCTTAAAGTTGCCAAGGTTGAAAAACATCTTGGCAACTGAGTTTTAAGATATTAAATCACAAGTTAAGGTGTTAAATCACAAGTTAAGAGCAAATACTTTATTCTTCATTTAAATATTAGTTGATTTAGGCATAGCAAGGTAACAATTCCAGTTACCTTCATGTGATTATAAATACCACATAATCTCTGTAATCATTTTTTTAAATGACCAGCTGATGGCTTTGAAATCTATGCTTTGGAATGCTGACAATCAGTGTTTCTCAGTATGCTAAAATACTTACATTGTGCCTTCCCAAATTTTGGTACTATTTCAAAGTTCATAACTTTCTTGAAAATTATTAGTATTTGTAGCATGGCATAAAACATTACTTTTTCTATAAAATTTTCACAATTAGACAACATATTTAAAGAATGTGAAGTAATTTTTGATGTGACTTCACTGACAATGTACTATGACATTATGTTCTCTCCTAAGTAATCCGTCTGAATGATTCAGTGTAAAAGTAATCCGTAACATTCCCTTGTATCCTAGCAACTAGCCTGGCAGGCTTGGCATCTCTAGGAAAGCAATACTTTCAGAATGAGTGACAGTGACATCACAGCACATCAGGCAAACTAGAAGCAAACTTGTTATTTAAAGAAACAGGCTTACAATTCTTCAGTATTTTTGCCAAGTAGTAGTAAAAATATAAAATATTTTATTTTTGGCATACTCCGCATGGATTGCAGAGTCTTTGTAACACTTATATTTGTTGCAAACAAATGCAGCTGAAAAATAGGTGAAAGAATATGCCAGATTGATAAACAGACTGCTATTGGAAAAGATACTTTTCAAATGTTTCCTCTTATGCAAAGCAATAAAGGCAGGTTAAAAAAAAGAGAAGGTTTAACATGATTACAGGAATTTAGAAAAGTGTACTTCATATATTGTATTTGCATTTACTGCACTGTAAATTAATTTCATTTTTCGGTTCTAGAGTTCTGATATTAAAAGTTAAAACAGTGACTAGAACGGACCGTCCTTGCAGAATGGCAAAAAGGAATGCAGTGAGTGCTATCCATGCCAGTAAAATATTGTGTCATATGTTTATTAATAGCCATTATATTTAGCAGAATAGAGCAAAACTAAAGTATTTGTATGAAAACTACTATCTTTGTGTATGTCAGCTTTTTTCTCCTACTCTGCAATTTATACAAAAGAAAATGTTGGAATTACGAAAGAAAACATTATTACATGCTTAAGCATAGTTTAATCTTGCCAATCAAGAAAACATGCATCCTACAATTATGTTTCCATTACTGGCATAGTAAGAACTGATTCATGGGTAGAATTTAGAGAGCTGCCCAGATTATATGGAAATTAAACCAGCAGTGTGTACAAAGCCAGTGGCAAAACATTCATATCCAGTGATGTCAGCCTGCATTAAGATTGCTTTTCTGTCATTAACAAATTCTATAAATGTAACAAATTGAATCTGCAGTTAGACAAGAAAAAATATAATGATTTGTCCTCTTGTGTAGAAAAAAAAACTGTTTTTTTCTCACATTCATGTTCCTATTTCAGTTTTTATATCTATTATCTATTAACAAATCTTATTAGTGGAGATGTCATTGTACTTTGTAAAACCTTGTATATATCAACTCTACAAGTAGTAGTCACAGTATAAGCAACAATATCTCATATTACAAACTAACGGCTGAGTTGATACAAGTCAATATTTATTTTAACTATGATTTGAAGACATAATATGTTACTTTCACTTTCACTAAAGCTTCAGACCTGAGATTTTCAGTGTGGTCTTCTTGGAAGAGTGACCTGTGTGGGTCTTGTGGTGGCCTGTCCAATTGACTTGCTAATTTCCACCAGCATACTATAATGCCGGCAATTCTGTGAGCGGAAAAGCCATAAACACACTCTTGATAGCCATAGTGCCTACAATATACTATCAAAATGAGTTCCCCCTGTCAACAGCAGCTCCAGCTATTGACCACCCTATCTAGCAGGAGCCAAGCCATCCCCCATTAAGAAGACGACTGCAACAACCCCTCAGACAAGGAAGAGGACGTGAGTCACCTCAAAATAACGCAAAAAAAAAGGCTCCAGCCATCAAATCGCCTCAGACTGGCTGCCTCGGTTGTGATAGGAACCATAACAGGTCTGACTGCAGATTCAAAACTGCCATCTGGTGCTGTTGTGGCAAGAATGGCAACGTGTTGCGAGTCTGCAAAGCTGCCCTGCTAGCCTCTGACTCAGCAGCTGAGCCCACTTTCTATAAAAAAATGAACAAAAGACCACAAAAGTGCCAAGAAGATGCCTTGCAATCTCCCAGATACACCGACTTCATTCTATGACCATCAGCCAGGCTACAGTGGTTTCAAGCATAGTTCCCTCTAAGCTGAGCAGTGAGCAATCGCTCACTTAAAAATCATCATCAACTCAGAGTTTTCCAAACCTGCCCAGAAGCCGAGAGGGAAAGAGTGAGAGGGAAGGAGAGAGAGAGGAAGAGAGAGAAACAGATAGAAAAAAGAGAGGAAGGAAAAGAGAAAGAAAAAGAATGGGAGTAAAGAAGAGAGAAAGAAAATCAAAATCTAGTTTGAAACTAGCTCAACTATTTAAGTGGCATTTTGATATTGATATAGTTGCCCTATTATGAGCTCACTGTTATAGACACACAGTACAGTATTTTATTTTGAAATTCTCTGAGGCAAAACAGGGTGGGTTTTTTATTTGTTTGTTTGTTTGTTTGTTTGTTTGTTTATTATTTGTGTGCCGCCCAGTCCCGAAGGGACTGCCGCTCAGACACTATACTTTTCCACCCACCCACCCCCAAAAATTAGAGGGAACACTGGTTTCAAGTATCAGAAAACTTTACCTCATAGAAGGCTAGAAGGGGTGCTCTTCTAAATGAAAGTGGGGCTCCCCTTATATTTACCCAGGCTGTTGTCAAAGAATTTGCAAATTCGGTGGTCAGCATGCCAAAACCGTTGGTGTTCATTGTGTGGATCCTGGACGCATTGAGGCCAAGTGCATGAACCAGCCTAAACCCAGGAGGCTGACAGATTGTCATTCACAATTATCAATGGGAGGAGGCCGGAGGAGGTACAACAACCCACCATTCGAATGGACTTATCAGATGCTCCTGATTGGCTAAGATGCGAGCAGCCAGCAAGCGAGAGGACATGTTGTTGCCATTTGGAGTTGTCTTGTTCTGGTTGTTAGCAATAAAGGTTGTGTTTCTCTCATAACCTGCCTCACCTCAGTTCCTGCCCACCTACTTCTCCCTACAGAACATAACGCATAATCTTAAACTTATCATCTCTCTTTCTCTAAGAATTAGAAAATCATAGGGGTAGCCCTTTGTAGCAAAAGTTATTTTACAAGAAGTGGGGTTAAAGTGTTTGTGTGTTTTGTATCATTACAATATTTCATTTATTACTAAGTAGAAAAGAAATCTCCAAACATACATTTCCCCTCCCTACAAAAAAAAGAGCTAGACATTAATCACCTGTGCCAAGATTAATCTCTTTATCTTCAGTTTAGCAGGTTGGACATGTGTAATATTCTAGTGGCCATCAAGGTCAACGCCTGCATAAACGTCTTCTCAGACTATGAAAGGGCGATATTAGAGGAGTAGATGAAGAGATTATGAGACAATTACTATAACAACAAAATGACATACAACAAAGTGTCCCAGTTTAAAGGGCAACATTTTTTTTTTAGCAACAAGTTATTCTCTTTTTTTTTCCAGGAAATCCTGACACCCACGTTGGATTGGGGAATTCTGGGAATTTTAGTCCATACTTATTAAGATTTTAAAATACTGGTCACAATGGATACTTAAATCAAGGATACTTGCTGATACTAGGTAACAAGAACAACACAAGCCAAACACATAATTAAGTCTAAATAAATTATTACTTCACTGAGTTTACAAACACCTCATTTTTCTTAATTTAGTCATTTTTTATATTTTATTGATTGTGGAAATTTAATTTTAAAAAATAACATGCTGACTTTCTTAGTAAAATCCTGAATTTATAGCACATCTCAGTCTTATTAATTTTAAGAGTAGCAAAAGATTTCCTTTAAATTGATAGAACACAGACTATTAGTGCTGGCTTTTTCAAAAAGGTACTCTTAACTGTGCTGCAGTCTAGTGGCCACCTGAATGTTTTCAGGCACAATTACCTTTAGTAATTCTGGTTACTTGCGCCTATATATTTTTTTTAAAAAAATCATAAGTACTACATACTCGATAAAAAGTGAGCCTCCATTGAGCTTAATTATGATAACTTGCAAGAATATTTTTTTAATATAGTCACGTAGCCAGTGTTACTAAGATTAAGGACGTTGTGCCTGAAACATTCAAATGGCCACTAGTTTGCAGCATAATTAGAGTTTCATTGCAATATTTGTCTGATCCATGTTAAAAAATTGGAAGTAACTTATTTTTTCTTCTTTCCCCCCTGCATTTTGGCTTTGTTGCTTTTTTCTTGCTTTACTTTTTCTTCTTTTACTTAAAATATTAGATTTGTGTTAATTTCTATGTTTTTTGTTTAAAATTCTAATACAGTTATGGGAGGGAGGGAAGGAGAATCAAAGGTGGAAAATCTCCGTACCCAGAAAGTACTTCAGTCCGAGCCAATAGGTCTTCTGAGAGCTGAGTCTGAACTTGTTCTCCCTATCTACCGGTAGATCTCAGAAGCATCTATATTCCAAGATCAAACTTCATCAGCATAACCTGGAGGAGCCAGGGCTGAAAGTATCATCAATATACTGATGATATCTAACTGCACGTTGATGGCCAGTGGCCTCATTGAGAAGTTAAATTGGAGAAGAGGAGAACCAAGCAAGCACTACCTTCAGTTAGATCTCTAGATTGATGGTACGAAAAATATATTGCAGTGGGCAGGGTTGTTGTTTTCACAGTAAGCCAGAAAGTGAATCTATACACCCAGCTTTATCTCTTTTTAAGTCAGCCATCAAGGCTGGTGGTCTCCACTGAGCTACACGGATGAAATGTAATATCTATATACAATGCAATTTTTGAGTTACAATGGCAATTGGGACCAAATTTCCTGTCGCTAAGTGATACAGTCATAAAGCACAATGTCACATGAGCCCATCCCTTAGCAATGGCAATCCTATTAGTTTCAGTTGCTTTCATAACCTCAGGATCACACAAATTGTTGAGCAAGAAGTGGTGGAAGTCACAGGCAAGGAGTACGGATGTTGCAGGGCATGGAAAGTATTATTGATAAGTGCCACAGTACAGCTGGGAAACTGGAGGGCACCGGAACCGATGGCCATGGATCCATGGGATCTTGTACTCTATAGCAACAGCAATAGCACTTGGACTTATATACATCTTCATGTTGCTTTTACAGCTCTCTCTAAATGGTTTACAGAGTCAGCATTTTGCCCATCTCAGAAGGATGGAAGGCTGTCAACCTTGAGAAAAAATGATGGATAAGCTTATGGGACTGACCTTCCATGCTTGCTTCCTCATTTATGTTTATAGAAACTAGGCAGGGAAGATGTAAATGGCAATTCTGTAATTATGGAATACTGTAACCATCATAAGTGCAAGCTATTTGCAAGGTGTCCAAATCACAATCAAGTAACTGCGGCAATGCCACCATGGCGGGAACATCAAAGACCGATCAGAAGTATGACTCATTCGACATTGTCAACTTTGAATAGTCACTAAACAAGTGGTCATAATCCAAGAATTACCAATATAAACAAATTTTCCCTTTTCTGCGCATCATTGACTAAATATAAAGATGGTAGAGAATTTATTAATTATTAGTACTAAAAAGAAGGTGATGGGTTACAATAGAAGAAGAAATGTTTTAACTATTGGGAAAAAGCTATTTTAGTTAGTGCAGTTAGCTTGTCCTGTGATGTGAGAACAGAAGAAATTGAATTGAAATATTGTCTTTTAGATCATTGAAATTAGTACATTAATAATAATTACTGTGTATGGTACTTGTGAACCATTGTACACATTTGTTTTTATTAGGAAAGATTAAAGGTCAAAAAACATATGACTCAAATCTGACCATCTGACTGTTATTTTTAAATACATATTAAAATAAGAAACCTATTAAATCCCTACTTTGTAATCATTTCTCACTCCCCAAAACATTACAGCTTAGCTAGAAGGAAAAGATAAGTATTTTGTGAATTTTTAAATTTTGCCAATTTATTAACTATTAGCACTAAAAACATACCAGATACAGTAATTTAAGGGAGAGGGTGTGTTTTTTTTAACCAGGGAGTACAGTAGATCAGAAAAAAAGAGTAAACTCCTTTTGACATGATGATGCTTTAAAGGTGAAACTACCCATAGTTCTTTTTAAAGTGTTTAAATTGAAATCTGATAACAGTTATTTTATGTCACTGCCTATTTTAGCTCTTAGTTAAACTTTTGGAATTTACTGGAACTCTGCTGCCGTAACTTCTCTGTCCACTAAAAATAATTGCTCTTAGTTTTATGCTATCATTTCACACTTGTCAGACAACATATTGAAGGAGCTGTGCTGACAATGTACGCATTCTTCATGGTCACATAAGAAACTCTCACCATGATAGCCCCGAGTGGCCAATGAATAAAGGTTGAGGAATGGTGGCAAGCAAAAGCACGATCATGAAGTAAGGAATACAATCATTCTATAAATGTGTATACAAATAAAAGGGATGGTTTCTAAATAAACAATACAGAGGCATATTTCTTATCTCTTTTCAAGAGATGATAGATCAGTGATGGTGAACTATAATCCTAAACAACATTATATCAAAAGCCAAATTATTACAAAGTCTTGGAGTGAAATTCCTAGGGATTTAGTGAAATGAAAAGCCGCCTGGTATTCAGTATGCCTTACTTCTAATATGTGTTTAAGATTGTAGGCCTGGAGTGCAACTGTCAACCAAATTATTTAGGAGAAAGCATACATATAATTGGATAGGCTGCAATTCTAACAGTCCTAAAACACTTACTTGAGCATAAACTGAACTGAACATGGTTGAAGTTCCTTCAGAATAAACAAAGGTCAAATGTAAAATTATCTTTCTTATACAATATCTCAATTTGCCTAGACACATAAATGTCTATGCTGAAACAGTACAATAAGACCTCTAGCAAAAATGTGTCCGATTGCATACTATAAAAATATTCCTATTTGGGGTGTGCTTCACCAAGAACTCTGTATACATTCTATTCTCAGAGACAGCAAACAGAGCTTTTAACAATGAAGTAATATACTGTACTTACAAACAAGACTAAAATATTTACATTCATAAAATAGCAACTTAATATAGTTTTCTCTTATACTTTTTTTAAAAAAAACATGTCTATCATGAATTATAGACTTCATTGTAGAGGAAAATGGTTATTTCAGACTAATATGTACAGTATTCCTAAATTTTCATCTCAATCATTAATATCATCAATAATATACTATTTTATCATAACTTGGTCAGTACAATCAAGAATTAGAATAACATATTACTGAGTAAGCTATTTTATATCGTCGCAGTCTGTTCCCATTAGTCACAATCAAAATTTGGATGTTTGGCAACCAGTATATTTTTATAATAGCTACAGTGTCCTGAGGCATGTAAATCCTATTTGCAGCCTGGCTACTGGTTTCCAACCAGCAAAATCAATGCGGAATACTGGATTCACTTAACGACCAATGATTCGCTTAACAGCTGCAATGATTCATTTAACAACTGTGGCAAAAAGAGGTTGAAAAATCAGATGCAACTCACTTAATGACTGCCTTGTTTAGCAATAAAAATTCTGGTCCCAATTGTGGTTGTTTAAGTTGAAGACTATATGTACCGTGCTTAATCATGAAGTTAAATCTTTTTCTTATGCTTAGTATTTCAGGGCTGAAATTTTATTTGCAGTCTCTTTTACAAGTTTAATAATGACTTTTGCATTCTTTTATCAGCATTCTTGCCTTCCTGTACATCTCCAATATTTATTGCACTAGGCTTTTCTATCCTGGTGGCAACTCATAGGAGACTTTGCCTATTTTCCAAAACACCAGAAGGCAAGACAAGAAGTAACGGATGAAAACTAACCACGGAGAGAAGAACTAAGGAAAAACTTCCTATCAGTGAGGAGTTGACAATCAGTGGAACAGCTTGCCTTCAGAAGTTGTAGGTGCTCCATCATTGGAAGCTTTTAAGAAGAGACTTGCACAGCCATCTGTCTGAAATGATATAGGGCCTCCTGACTGTTATGGTTCAGCCTGAGGCTGATCAGGGACCAGCTGCGTCTCTGCTGGCTCCATGCCCGGAGGAGGATGACAGTGAAGAGGAGGGGGCTGAGCAGTCGGACGGGGGAGAGTACAGTCAGGAATGTGACGAGGAAGAACAGCATGAGAGCCCCGGGGGGGCGCTCTCCCCAGCCAGTAGCTTGGAGTCATTAGGTGACAAAGCACAAGCTGTCATTGACATGCGACAGAGATTTTTAGATCAAAGGAAGGAGCAATTAAAGAAATATTATCAGCATTGAATTAGGAACAGCAGGGCTTGGGTGTGGTCCTCATTAGCAGGGAAGGGTTTATAAGGCAGGCAAGCTCTTGAAACCATGTGGAGTGTTATCATTTTGGAGTTGCGGTAACCTTTATTGTTTCTCGGCGTCTCTGTTCCTGGCTTGTGGCCCAGCAGTCTGGAAGACCCATGGGAGGTGTATGTCGGTCCTTTCCCCCCTGCTATTTAATATCTACATGAAACCGCTGGGTGAGATCATCCAAGGGCATGGGGTGAGGTATCATCAATATGCCGATGATACCCAGTTGTACATCTCCACCCCATGTCCAGTCAACAAAGCAGTGGAAGTGATGTGCCGGTGCCTGGAGGCTGTTGGGGCCTGGATGGGTGTCAACAAACTCAAACTCAACCCAGACAAGACGGAGTGGCTGTGGGTTTTGCCTCCCAAGGACAATTCTATCTGTCCGTCCATTACCTTGGGGGGGGAATTATTGACCCCCTCAGAGAGAGTCCGCAACTTGGGCGTCCTCCTCGATCCACAGCTCACATTAGAAAAACACCTTTCAGCTGTGGCGAGGGGGGCGTTTGCCCAGGTTCGCCTGGTGCGCCAGTTGCGGCCCTATTTGGACCGGGAGTCATTGCTCACAGTCACTCATGCCCTCATCACCTCGAGGCTCGACTACTGTAACGCTCTCTACATGGGGCTACCTTTGAAAAGTGTTCGGAAACTTCAGATCGTGCAGAATGCAGCTGCGAGAGCAATTATGGGCTTCTCCAAGTATGCCCATATCACTCCAACACTCCGCAGTCTGCATTGGCTGCCGATCAGTTTCCGGTCACAATTCAAAGTGTTGGTTATGACCTATAAAGCCCTTCATGGCACCGGACCAGAATATCTTCGGGACCGCCTCCTGCCGCACGAATCCCAGCGACCGGTTAGGTCCCACAGAGTTGGCCTTCTCCGGGTCCCGTCGACTAAACAATGTCGTCTGGCGGGACCCAGGGGAAGAGCCTTCTCTGTGGGGGCCCCAACCCTCTGGAACCAGCTCCCCCCTGAGATTAGGATTGCCCCCACCCTCCCTGCCTTTCGTAAACTCCTTAAGACCCACCTTTGCCGTCAGGCATGGGGGAACTAAAACACCTCCCCCTTGCCCATGTTGTTTTGTTGATTGATTGACTGTGTGCCTGTTTTTTATATATACTGTTTTTTATAAGATTATTAATTTAAATTGGAACTGGATGGGTGGGCATTGGATTTGGTATTGTGTACTGTACTGTTTTTTATTATTGTTGTGAGCCGCCCCGAGTTTGCGGAGAGGGGCGGCATATAAATCCAATAAACCTAACCTAACCTAACCTGCTATCTACAGCCTCGTCTTGGCAGCAAGAATCCTGTATTGCTGCATGGACAATTGCCTTCATGTATATATTTGGAGTTCCAGTGTTTTCCTGCTTTGTAAGGACATTTTCTGTTAGCTTTGTTTCTCTTGAACTTTATAAACTGCATTTGCATTTTACCGGTGTGTCTGGCTTATCTTTTTGCCTTGGTCATAGCTTCCGGAGTGACCCAGACAGAACACTGACCAAGCAGAGGGCTGAACTAGAAGACCTCCAAGGTCCCTTCCAATTCTGTTATTCTATGTTATTCTATAATGTGGAAGAAGTAAGCAGGGTCAAACTAGATTGGATAGAAGACAATCAGGGAAGCAGTAATGTAGAAATGAGCTCAAGAGATGAGGGAGGAAAATGCTACCTTCAGTTAAGAAAGGCTGTAGCCTGCAGCTTCATAATGGATGGCAAGAGAGCCGGGGTGGCGCAGCAGGTAGAGTGCTGTACTGCAGGCCGCTGAAGCTGACTGTGGATCTGAAGGTCAGCGGTTCAAATCTCAACACCGGCTCAAGGTTGACTCAGCCTTCCATCCTTACGAGGTGGGTAAAATGAGGACCCGGATTGTGGGGGCAATATGCTGGCTCTGTTAAAAAGTGCTATTGCTAACATGTTGTAAGCCGCCCTGAGTCTAAAGAGAAGGGCGGCATAAAAACCAAATAAATAAAAGTCTTAGAAGGGACCTACTCTAAGTTCTCAAGCTATAAAAAAGAAGGCATAGGATTTGTTCTTTCAGATTTGCAAGATTCTGTTAATGTAGCCTCACAATAAAGTAGAATCAACTTATCTATCATGTTTCCTATGTGGTGTCAACTTGACAGTCTAAGAGGATAAGCTAAACTAGGAAAGTAAAAAAATAGAGATATGTCAGAGAGAAACTACTTTAGCATTTCTGCCCAAACTACATGATCTTACAAGTCTATGAAAAAACAAGGAGCAACTTGAAGGAGATTTTATCATTGCCTCCTAGCATCCTTTGGATATGTTTGACAACAGATATGTCATTTTTAGAGGCAGCACAAAAGTGCTAGTTATAATGCAACCTAGTTCCAATATACAACTTCATCTCCAGCTGAGATGGGGACTTTGTTGGTGACCACTTTATATTGAAATGGAGAGGAGGGGGCTGGATTGGATCTAAGGATACAATACATAAGCAGGGTTAATCATACTCAGCTGCAAGTTATATTGGGAATTTCTCTTTTTCTTATTTTGTTGAGACTGAAGTACTTTGGCATTAAGAAACTATTAAGAAACCATAGTTTTATAATAATAGAAAATGTAAATTACAGTTTCCACTCGTGCTAGTTGAGAATAACAGGAAATCACATCTCTGACTTTGAGCAATCATGTCCCATTCAGCTGCACTGGCAGAGGGATATAAGCCACAAAAAGATGGTCGGTAGTTTTCTTACCTTTGAACCAAGAGGTTTAGATGGGTGTGCGATGCCTAGTATTTCACAATAGACCACAGAATTGCAACCTCAGCTTCCAATTCTTCTTCAATCCTCTGATTTCTTACACTGAGTTTCCTTAGAAAGCATACACAGTGCTGTCACTCAGAGCTGTAATCCTTTGTTCAGCTAATGGAAAAACTTTAGTTATTGCTCCTGGGATGCTGGAGAAGTGATTGAAGCTGATCTACAGTATGATTGAAGTTGATCTACAGTAGATCAAAGACATCTGGAAAATTCCGATAGTTCAAATCCACGCATCTGAGTATCCAAGTTGGAAAAAAAATAAATTTGACAGTGGTGTTTTACTGAGAGTAGGTCAATAAAATAACTTCTACTCCATTTCAACATCCAGCCTAATTTCAACTGTGCACTTTACTGGCCAGGGAATGTAGTTCTTGTCAGAGAAAGGAGTTAAGACATCTTTAGTAGATTTGCTGTTGTCTTTCCTTAGTCAAACAACTAAATTGGTTGTGTGTTTCAATTTTTAGTGGAAAACTGCTGATCTGCAGGTGAAGGTCGGTCACAACTTCCTCTTCTCAAAGTTCACTCCAGCAGGGTCTTCTCCAGCTAGAATTATTTTTTTGATCGAGGAATAGAAACAAATACAGTAGTAAATACAGAATGTCCACATTGCTGCCATGGTAACTCATGATTGGTTCCTTGCTAATGTTCTTTCCAAGACTCAAGAAGAGGAAGAAAGATGGCCAAAGCCCATACCCTTCCTGCTCCTGCCTACCGCTCCAGGGAATATAGTAGCCTGGAGCAATCTTCTACCCTATTCTCAACACAGAAGCTGACCCTCTCACCAAACATCTTAGAACTTTTAACTCTGCCTTGTGGTTTAGAGGAACTGGAAAATGACTACCGGTAAAATACTGAGCTAGCTAGAGGGAGCATTTTGGGAGGATTCATACCAAAGTACAAGAGTAAAAGGGTGGGAGAACCTCTGGTGGAGGTAGGAGGTAGGGGTTAAGACTACTTCAGATGGGGAGTATATAAACACACCTCATTTCAAACAAGTTTATCTTTTTAAAAAAATAATATATTCTGCCACTCTTGGTCCAGGTATATGCCCACAATGGCTTTAAACAATCATATAAGAACAGTATAAAAGCCCAAAACATGAAACTGAAAAAGCAGGAGTCATAGAAGACACAGCAAAACTAAAGCAGAGTAAAGCCCAAGGTCAAACTTGCTGAAAAATCTTCATTAATTCCCACTACTTAGATGTAATTAATTGAAACTATCCTCAGAAATAATACAGCTCTAAAGTATTCAAATTAACTGGGTAAGAGTCTGATGAGATAACTTAAGTTATGTGATAGTGACAATTCATTTAAAAACGATGCACCTACAAATTACATGTGGGTGATGGAGTCATCAGAACATGACCTCATTCTTAATTTACATATCGTCACCCTCCCAAAGGATAATAGTCATTTTTAAATAAAGCCAGCTCACGTGCCTTGGTTATCATGGGTAAACTTACAGTACAGTGGTGGGATTCAGAAAATGTTATTGCCAATTCTGTGGGTGTGACATGGCTTGATGGGCGTGGCAGGAGAAGAATACTGTTAAATCTCCATTCCCACCCTACCCCAGGGGAATGTTACTGCAAAATCCTCATTTCCTTCCAATCCGCTGGGACTCGGGAAGCAGAAAATAGATGGGGGCAGGGCCAGTCAGAGGTGGTATTTCTCCAAACTGCTGAAATTTCCACTACCGATTCTCCAGAACTGGTCAGAACCTGCTAAAATCCACCTCTGATATAGTAAATGCCTTATATATACAGAAATATTTAATATTTTACTGATAGTGTTACTGTATGCCAGTGATGGCGAACCTATGGCACAGGTGGAACGCAGAGCCATATCTGCTGGCACACAAGCTGTTGTCCTAGCTCGGCTCCAATGTGCATATTTGTGCCAGCCAGCTGATTTGTGTGTCACACAGAGGTTCTGTAAGGGTATTTTTGGCTTTCAGAGAACCTCTAGGGTGATGATGGTGGGCATTTTTGCCCTCCCACAGCTCCAGGGAAGCCTTTGGAGCCTGGGGAGGGTGAAACATGAGCCTACTGGGCCCACCAGAAGTTTGGAAACAGGCCATTTTCAGCCTCCAGGGGGGTCTCTGTGGGATGGGGGAAGCTGTTTTTGCCCTTCCCAGGCATTGAATTATGGGTGTGGGCACTCACATGTGCATGATAGCCCACATGCACGTTCTTTGGGCACCCGAGGAAAAAAAGGTTCGTCATCACTGCTGTATGCTGTTACATCACAGTCCAGATTAAAACAATTATATACATTATGTAGTTGGACCCTGTGAAACAACTTATGAAGTAAAACAAATTTCTGCTATTAAATAATGGAGATGAATCTTACTGCTATGCAACCAACACAGAGGCAGATAGAATTGGGCTTGGAAAAGGCATGCCAGTTGCATTAAATTTCACAAAATGAATGAAACCAGGAATTACATGTCTTAGGGGAGATAGGACTATTTTTTACATTTTTATATATTGTCTCAGATGTGTGTTTTTTTCCAAAAAGTAGCTGGTTTCAAAAGGTTTCTTTTCACTTCTCATCCAAGAAATTTCATCACTTCTGACTAGATGGTGGGAAAGATGGATTACTCTGGTTGTTAGCACTCTCTCTGAGAGCCCTTGAGGTTTTTTTCTGGGTTCTCAAGGTCACCTGAATCAGAGTGCCAATGGTATGTGGAATCTTCTTGGAACTGCTGAAAGGTCTATGTTGTAGACAGGAGATAGGTGGCGCTGTATTCCCCCCTCAGTTGAAGGAAATGTTGAGGGAAGATTGTTCAATTATAACATAGATGGGAAAGAAGCCTTAGCCTGTTGTTTTTTTTTAAGTGAGCCTAATATAAACCCTACCCCCAAAATAGGTCTGGGCACTGAGACTCGCCCCTTACTGACCTCTTAGGAACCTGGATAGGTCAATCGTGGATAGTCTAAGGGGAAAATGTTGGAGGTTGGGGGTTGACACCACGGAGTCTGGTAATGAGTTCCACGCTTCGACGACTCGATTGCTAAAGTCATATTTTTTACAGTCAAGTTTGGAGTGTTTAACATTAAGTTTGAATCTGTTGCGTGCTCTTCGGTTGAAGCTGAAGTAGTCGTTGACAGGCAGGATGTTGCAGCATATGATCTTGTGGGCAATACTTAGATCATGTTTAAGGCGTCATAGTTCTAGGCTTTCTAGACCCAGGATTGTAAGTCTAGTTTCGTTGGGTATTCTGTTTCGAGTGGAGGAGTGAAGGGCTCTTCTGGTGAAGTATCTTTGGACATTTTTGAGGGTGTTGATGTCCAAGATGTGATATAGGTTCCAGACAGATGAGCTGTATTCGAGAATGGGTCTGGCGAAAGTTTTGTAAGCTCTGGTGAGTAGTGTGAGATTGCCGGAGCAGAAGCTACATAGGATCAGGTTAACAACTCTAGAAGCCTTTTTGGTGATATTGTTGCAGTGGGCTTTGGCACTTAAGTAATTTGATATTAGTATTCCAAGGTCTTTTACTGAGTGGGGGTTGTCTGTGAAATTTTGTTTATTCAGTTTGTAAATGAGGTGTATTGTGAAAGAGCAAGCTGCCTCCCCATATTTACAAAAGATTGGGAACTCCTGACCTGTGAAATAAACAATCAGAGTGTCATATAATCCACAATATGGATTATATTGAAATAGATTTAGATCAGATCCCTGCTAGTCCTGATGGCTTAAAAACAGCTAAAATCAAATCAAATATCTCATTGAACATCCCCTGTCCTGTGATATATTCCAAAATCCCAAACCACACATGTCACTAAAATAATATGAAACTTGTTACTTCACTCTAATATTGACTAAAAGATGCCAGAAAAACTCATGGAGTATCAGTTGCTAGAAAGAAGGACAGAATTATTATACACATGACCTGCTTTGGGGCTGCTCAAAGGGATTTAACTTGGTTCTTGGGAGAATACAATGCTTAACTACATTATCTATACCTAGCAACGCTGGTTCTAAAAACCTTCTGTGAACAAGCAAATGAATTGCGGCATTGAGTCATTAGTTTGCCCACCAATACTGAAAATGTAGATGGAAATACAGTACAGTGGTACCTCTACCTAAGAACGCCTCTACTTAAGAATTTTTCTAGATAAGAACTGGGTGTTCAAGATTTTTTGCCTCTTCTTAAGAACCATTTTCTACTTAAGAATCCGAGCCCGGAAAAATTTCCCAGGAGATTTGAGAGCGGCCAGTTTCCCGCCAGTTTCCCTCCCCTTCCCTAATAACCCTAACGCTAACCCCCACCTTCCCGAACCCTAACCCTCCCCTTCCTTAGGGTGGGTGGGCCAAGTCCAGATGTCGGGCCCCTCCCCTTCCCTATGAACCCTAACCCTCCCCTTCCCTAACCCTCCCCTTCCCTAGGGTGGGTGGGCAAAGTCCAGATGCCGGGCCCCTCCCCTTCCCTAATAACCCTAACGCTAACCCCCCCTTCCCGAACCCTAACCCTCCCCTTCCTTAGGGTGGGTGGGCCAAGTCCAGATGCCGGGCCCCTCCCCTTTCCTATGAACCCTAACCCTCCCCTTCCCTAACCCTCCCCTTCCCTAGGGTGGGTGGGCAAAGTCCAGATGCCGGGCCCCTCCCCTTCCCTAATAACCCTAACGCTAACCCCCCTTCCCGAACTCTAACCCTCCCCTTCCTTAGGGTGGGTGGGCCAAGTCCAGATGCCGGGCCCCTCCCCTTCCCTATGAACCCTAACCCTCCCCTTCCCTAACCCTCCCCTTCCCTAGGGTGGGTGGGCAAAGTCCACATGCCGGGCCCCTCCCCTCCCGTTCCCTAATAACCCTAACCCTCCCCTTCTCTAATAACCCTAACCCTAACCCTCCCCTTCCCTAGGGTGGGTGAGCTTCTATTTCTTTCCTAATGGGTTTGCACGCATTATTTGCTTTTACATTGATTCCTATGAGAAAAATTGCTCCTCCCTACAAACCTTTCTACTTAAGAACCTGGTCACAGAACAAATTAAGTTCTTAAGAAGAGACACCACTGCATACTACAGTTAGCTTGTCCAGTTGGGTATTGTGTCCAGTTGAGAATGATGCAAGTCTGCCTTTCTCTACAGTTAATACCTTGGAACAAGTCTCTAAAAACTTTATTTAGTAGCATTTATTAGAAGAAAGATTATTTGTTTATTTATTTATTTAGTTATTTATTTAATTTGTATGCCGCCCCTCTCCGCAGACTCGGGGCGGCTCACAACAGCAACAGAAAACAATATATAATACAAATTCAATAATTAGAAAGCTAAAAACCCATAATTTAAAAATAAAAAATAAAAATAAAAAAATATATTAAAAAATATTTTTAAAAATTATGGTTGCAACATGAGAATTTCCATGAATACTTTATTTCTGAGTGAGATACCGATGTACAGTATATGCAGCTATTTTTCACCTCTTCTGGATTTTTTATGTAGGGGACTAGAAGCTTGCCTCATTATGAATGAGGGGCTGTCAGCATCTGTTTACTTTTTTCAATAGATATCATTCCAAATAATGTGAGAAATAACTCCCATGGGAGATTGATGGTTGGCTTATTTATTTATTGGCAATATAATATTCATAGGCCACCCCATTGCATATGGACTCTTAAAATTCATTTGCATCTCTGGGGTCAATATTAAGAACCAGAAAAGGTCTTTATGTTCCCTGCTCCTGCAATGTCCCCATTGAAAGAGTTTGAAATATGGCACAAATTCACACACAGGGAATCACTTACATAACGCAAATGTGGAGCGATTATGGCAAGAAATCATTTTAAGACATTTTAAGAATGGCATAACCATGTGTCTTATTATAGGTTTGCGTTAAGAGTTCCCTTTCTGAATGAGCTAAGTTTAGCTTGGGTGACGTACATGTTGACTCAATCTGATTTGGTGGTCAGAAGACTAAACAGTCACTTGTGTGCATCTGTTTGTCAAAGCTCCCAAAGCCAGGGAATCTTTGGATAGTTTCCACCTTGAAAATATCTAAACATAACGAGCTGTCCCCACAAGACCTCGCTAAGGAAAATAACTGGCTTTTCAAATAAATTGACAATGGGCATTAAGGAAGCAACAAGTCTTTCCCAAATACTTCCGAAGAGTGTTTTATGCTGTTGCAGGCTGAAAATGTCAATATGATGAGTCATGTATACACAGTTAGCTTAGAGTGCAGTCTCTTTAGAGAACCACTTGAAGGCACAAGATCGTTAAATTATTTAATCCAGTGTCAGGCAACATATGGGCCCCAAAAGTCTCTCTAAGTCTATCAACTTGAAAAGTCTAATGTAACTGAAAGGTGGAAGCTAGTTAAGTACATAAGAAGCCAATATAAACTGCATTCAATCAATCTAAATTTAATTTAATTTTAGATATTATCCTAGGTTTGTCCACATTTTCTAGTGCGGCTCTATGGCTACAATATTTTGATCTGAAATGCTAGGACTATCAAAAGTTTTACTGCATATGCTCTACATGCAGTAGTCTGTCTGCTTGCCTCTCTCTCTCTCTCCCTCCCTCTCTCTCTCTCCCCCCCCCTCCAAAACTTTACCCTTGGACTATCCACTGTCTATATCTTTGTATATCACCAATAGGTACCTGGCAAAACAAATACAGTGATACCTTGTCTTACAAACTTAATTTGTTCCGGGACGAGGTTCTTAAGGTGAAAAGTTTGTAAGACGAAACAATGTTTCCCATAGGAATCAATGGAAAAGCGATTAATGCGTGCAAGCCCAAAATTAATCACTTTTGCCAGCCGAAGCTCCCATTTTTGCGCTGCTGGGATTCCCCTGAGGCTCCCCTCCATGGGAAACCCCACCTCCAGACTTCTGTGTTTTTGCGATGCTACAGGGGAATCACACCTGCAAAAACACCGAAGTACTCGAAACCCCACCTCTGGACCTCTGTGTTTTTGGGATGCTACGATTTCACTGAGGCTCCCCTCGCTGGGAAACCCCACCTCTGGACTTCCGTTGCCAGCGAAGTGCCCATTTTTGCGCTGCTGGGATTCCCCTGCTGGGATTCCCCTGCAGCATCACAAAAACATGGAAGTCCGGAGGTGGGGATTCCCATGGAGGGGAGCCTCAGGGGAATCCCAGCAGCGCAAAAACGGGTGCTTCGCTGGCAACGGAAGTCCGGAGGCGGGGCATCCCAGCGGCGGCAGTGGGTTTGTAAGGTGAAAATAGTTTCTAAGAAGAGGCAAAAAAATCTTAAACCCCGGGTTTGTATGACGAGGCGTTTGTAAGTGAGGTATCATTGTAAATACATAAACACACACATCTTTGTATTGAAATAGAGCATTATGTAAATTACCTGGCCAGACAGTTAAACATAGATTAGAGGGGCAAATTATATTGGATGCAATTACCAGGTAGGTAGATTTCAAATGCAGATTTTCCATATCATCTGCTGTTTTAAGAAATGCCCTGAATTTTCCCTGAATACGAAATTTCCTTTAGAATTTCCTTTTCCTCTATATAATGTCCATCAGGTGGCAACACACAGCCAACCTGGGCTAATTTCAAAAACATAAAGTTAATTAGACTGAGTTAACATTTGGTCAAAATGCTTAGAAAATCCCAAAAAATCCTAGATTGGGAAACTAAACCAAGCCACTTCATATTACTATCAAGAATAAAGTTTTGGTTATGTAAAAGGCTATTT
The DNA here is from genome assembly GCF_031021105.1 of Erythrolamprus reginae. Classification (NCBI taxonomy): domain Eukaryota; kingdom Metazoa; phylum Chordata; class Lepidosauria; order Squamata; family Dipsadidae; genus Erythrolamprus; species Erythrolamprus reginae. The sequence goes on along the minus strand of NC_091963.1, from coordinate 32,379,905 downwards.
ACCTTTCCTATTTCCTAGATACACCATCTTCCAAATGAGAGAATTATAAAATTCTACTGCAGAATAATAAAAACAAAGTACAAGATCAATCACTTGAAAGCACTGGATTCAAGTTGAAAACCATGGAACTAAATAGACTTGCTTGAAAATATATGGGAATTAACTCCATCCCAGTTATGTTTATAACACCGAGGATATACTGTATAAGATAGATCGTTTTGTAAATTAAAATGCTAATTTCTATTAAGGTAAAACCTCTCTGCTGTCTAATGTAATTAATTTTTATTTTAAAAATCTGCAGACCTTGCATTTCAGAGGACCTAAAAATAGGTTTTGCTATCTCTGATCATGCCACTCAAACTGATATAAGTGAAGTAGGAGATCTGAAACAGTCTACAGCACTGACGAGAACTTTACTAGAGGTAAATTTAATTAATAGTTTTCCTGATATTCTCTTTTTATCTTTATTTTGCTTTTTACCTTGTTCCAAATCTCCAGTTTGAAGTTAGAGAGTGCATTGAATTGCATTGAATTGAATTGTTGCAGTCCATGTGATTAATTGTCCTTGTTTATATGAGGGCTAGTTTGCATATAAACATATAGACATATGGGATTCATATGTCTGTAGTTATCATCATTTTCTTCAATATTTGCAAAGATCTTTGCTTAACTGATATTTACATGTATATTTCTGATTATTTCTGATTATTTCTTCTTTATTTTCAACTACCCACAAAACATTGAGACAGAAAGTGAAACCAAAGTAAAACAAATCCATCATAATCAGTATCCACCTTTTGTAATCACAATTTTGTACCTTTTGTAATCCAAAATAAATTATGAATTTACATAACATTTATCTTTTTTTGAATTTTTAGTTTACATACTCTCTCTGTGATGACTTCGCCCTGTATAAAAATATTTTGAAAATGCAGTATGAGGAAAAAATACAGGAACATTCAACCAAACTCTGGCTTGAGATAACTGACCGACTAGAAGACATTGAGAAACTTTATAAGGAGGTACAAGTTAATATCCTTCATCTTCATTTTGTACTTTGCATGATTGTTTTGGTGCTGTCTATAAATAGCTATAAAAGAATAAAAAGGTAATTACAAAAAAACAATCCAATTAATATAAATGTGAGTACAAGTACAGTAGTACCTCTAGATACGAGCTGCTCTACATGCGAGTATTTCAAGATACGAGCCACGAGGGGAGAGACATTTCTGTTCCAGTCCCAAGCTCAAATTCGGGATACGAGCCGAGCGTCCACTAGGTGGCGCAAGAATCCTTGCTTTTGGTTATCTCGGAGGGAAAAAACAAAGTCTAAAGTGATTTGTTCCAGATACGAGTTGCCTCGACATACAAGCTCCCTTCTGGAACGAATTATGCTCGTATCTAGGGGTACTACTGTATTTAACTTCTTCAGAACTTTTCTTTAAGGAGAAGGAAAAAGAGAAGGAGAAGATGGAAATGATAAAGCAGAAGAATGAAATAGAAATAGAATAGAATAGAATAAACAGAGTTAGAAGGGACACTGGAGCTTTTCTAGTCCAATAGCCTGGTCAGGCAGGAAACCATATACCATTTCAGACAAATGGTTATCCAATTTCTTCTTTAAAATATCCAGTGTTGGAGAATTCACAACTTCTAGTGGCAAATTGTTCCACTGGTTAATTTTTCTAACTGTCAGGAAATTTCTCCTTATTTCTAAATTGCTCCTCTCCTTGTTTAGTTTCCACCCGTTGCTTTTTATCCTGCCCTCAGGTGCTTTGGAGAATAGCTTGACTCTCTCTACTTTGTGGCATATTGGAACACTGCTCTCATGTTTCCCGGGTTCTTCTTTTCATTAAAGTAGGCATACCCAATTCCAACAACCATTCTTCATATGTTTTAGCCTCCATCCCCTAATCATCTTTGTTGCTCTTCTCTGCACTTTTTCTGGAATCTCAACATCTTTTTTTACATTCTGGTGACCAAAACTGAAGATTTAGTGTTGTAAATCAGTGCTAAAATTCAGGCAGCAGGCTGATTTTAAGTGGCATTGGAGCTGCATTAAGGTCCTTTTGTTTTCAAAACTAATTCCTTGTCTCATGATGGACCATATAGATAGTCCTCAGCTTACAATGTTTTATTTAAATGATTGAAATTTCAATATCGCTGAAAAAGGTGACAAGTATTTTTTCACACGTACAATATTTGCCCCATGGTCACATGTTTAAAATTGTGATATTTGACAATTGATTGACAGTTGCAGTGTTCCAGGGGCAGGTGATCATCTTTTGTGACTGTTCTGCCGGTGTGTCACAACCGCCCGTAATTACAGGATAATTAGTCCAAAAAGACACACACCACACGATAGAAGAAAAACCAAAAGTCTTTATCAACAGAAAAGCAGAACAAATTCCCTTTTTAAATGTCAAATGAATTTTCTGGTACACACAAGGCACAGGTTAAATGCAATCCAATTTCTCACCCAGTAACTGGGAAATTGAGTCCAATACCAAAGTCCAGAAAGGCCACACACAGTCTTGAACAGGGAAACAGCAAAACCACGATCTTGACGAAACTATGAATCAGATAAACTTCCACAAGGCTAAACCAGCACGCTGTTCTTTTTATCTGTAGCACTAATTATAGCAGCCCCACCCAACCACAGGTGGCCTCACTTATCTCCTGTAATAATCCTTCAGTTGTTCTCTCCTATGCATCACTCTACGTATGCGTGGGTCTGTTATAAGTTCTTGTTCAGAATCCAGGGATGATAAGGATGATTCATCTCCTCCTGGGCTGTCTGCCAAACTCCCCTCTTCCCTGCCACTCATGCTTCCTTTGTCAGAGGAGACTTCATCAGGAGATTCTATCAGGAGCAAAACAGGCCTGTGGCATGTGGATGTTTCCCCCACATCCACCTCCACATTCCTTGGGGCAGGAGCTGGGCCAGAGCCAACTACAACAGTGACCTTCTAATCAGCATGTCAATGGGGAAGCCATGTTACTAATTTAGCAATTGAGTCATTAACTTAACAATTATGGCAAGAAAAGCTGTAAAATGGGGTAAAAAAATCACTTAATAACTATCACACTTGATTGTTTCAAACCTCTACAAAGACTTAAAGCTTGGAAAACATTATTTGCAGACAGTAACAGTGAAAGAAACTGCAAGATAAGAGCTGGGAAGATATGTAGCACCTAGTTAGTGGGGTGAGAAGCTTCAAAAAAAGCTGCATTCAGAGTGTAAGAGGCACCCAAATTTTTAGCCTCTTTTAGGGAAGAAAAAGTTGTGTTTTATACTCCCAAAAATACAGTATTACCTTCTTCAGTTGTTCTTTCATGCCCAAACTGATCACTAACTTGCTACATTGCAGATAAGACAATTACAGTAGTTCCTAATTTTCCAGTGTTTCCTTCATATTGTATGTGGAAAAAGAATGCTTATACAGTGGTACCTCTACTTACGAACTTAATTTGTTCCGTGACCAGGTTCTTAAATAGAAACCAATTCTTCCCATAGGAATCAATGTAAAAGCAAATAATGTGTGCGACTGGGGAAACCATAGGGAGGGTGGAGGCCCCGTTTCCTCCCAGGAGATTCCTAGAGAGGCCCCACAGAGGCTTCTCCCTGCCTTTTCCGGCCCTGTTTCCTCCCAAGAGATTCCTAGAGAGGCCACATGGAGGCTTCTCTCTGCCTTTTCCGATTACAATTTCAGAGGCTCGGGTTTGTAAGTGAAAAATGGTTCTTGAGAAGAGGGGAAAAAATCTTGAACACCCGGTTCTTATCTAGATAAGTTTGTAAGTAGAGGTATTCTTAGGTAGAGATATTACCGTATTTCATAATTTTCTTTCCTTGTTTATTCTGCATAATAATAATAATAATAATAATAATAATAATAATAATAATAATAATAATAATTTGTTAGATTTGTATGCCACCCCTCTCCGAAGACTCATAACAAGATCTCATAACTCAGGCTTTCCAAGATTGGCAACCAGCAGTTGTGTTGCAATTATAAGTCTCAACAATATTACGTAGATCTATCAAATTCATTAATGTCATCCTTAATCAGGAGACATCCAGTTATGCTAGATTAAAATTCTTATGATGTGCACTCTGTGGGTTTAGCAAAAACTCTGAAACAGACAGCACCGGACAAACTGACTTATGGATCACACTGTAAAATAGCTCCATACTTTAATATTCAAAAAAATTAAAGAAAATATTTTTTAAAAGAAACTTGATAAGGACTTCTTTTCTACAATGGGGATTACTTTTCAGATTGCTATTAGTATTACTTTTATAATTCAAACAAATATGAATCCTTTCTTTTTTTAATTACAGAAAGAAATGAAAACACGATATAGCTACCAACAACAATTAAGTGACGCACTTGCTATTCTTAAAATGAACTATTCAGTGAGTTTTTGATTTTTGTTACTGTGTATGTGTTCAGGCATGTAATACTGTACAATATATGATCTTTGCTCTGAATTTTTATTACAGTGGTAGAAAGTTTTTTATAAATATTGTATGTTATTTTTTTCATTATTACCTGGTCTTACCATCTTTTTCATTCTTTGCCTTAATTGCACTATTCTTTTATTGCTATTTTCCTGTGTTTGTGAATGGGCCAGAGTCACTTGGAGTAAGGCCATGTAAAATTTAAATTAAAAAAAAAAAGTAGAGTGAAATTGCTTGCGAGAGCCTCCTGTGTAGATGTGGTGATTCTGCCTAATATTATGTAAAGCAATTTTTATGTAAGAGTAACAGGACTACTGGAATATATTGACTTCCCCAATCGTATCTAAACTTTGCTACTCTATCTACTGAAATACACTCAAAGAGATTAGATATGCATGGTAATGACGGGAAACCCTGAATGGTTTCAAAGAGGATTGTATTAGTTTATGGAAGCTAATACTGTCAGTGGCTATAAATACTGGTAGCTGCTCATTACACCCTGAGTTGTTATCTGCAACCTTCCACGCGGACGGCTAAAAGCGAAAGATGCTATCATATTCTAATTTATATTTCACAGTTTCACTGACTCATCTAGCAGGCCACTCTGACATTCAGTGCTGGAGTGCATGGATTTAAGGCCCAATCCTATTTATTCTAAATTTAGTTGTTAAATTGGTGATGGTTTGGAGTTTAACTGTTGTAAGGTGGAAGTACAGCCACTGCATTCCGCGCCCCCCCCCCCCCCCTTTATGCTAGTTATGTGTGCCTCTAAGATGACACTTGTTAAATTCTATTCCATGAGCTGCATTGGCTGTTGGTTTGCTTCCAGATTTATTTATTTATTTATTTATTACTTAGATTTGTATGCCGCCCCTCTCCGAAGACTCGGGGCGGCTCACAACATGTAGAAACAAATCATAAGCAATCAGACAAATTTAAAATATTTAAATATTTAAAAACCCCATATGCTAACAGACACACACAGACATACCATGCATAAATTAAACGTGCCCAGGGGGAGATGTTTCAGTTCCCCCATGCCTGACGGCAAAGGTGGGTTTTAAGGAGTTTACGGAAGGCAGGAAGAGTAGGGGCAGTTCTAATCTCCGGGGGGGAGTTGGTTCCAGAGGGCCGGTGCCGCCACAGAGAAGGCTCTTCCCCTGGGGCCCGCCAACCGACATTGTTTAGTTGACGGGACCTGGAGAAGGCCCACTCTGTGGGACCTAATCGGTCGCTGGGATTCGTGCGGCAGGAGGCGGTCTCGGAGATACAATTCAACATGCTTTTTTTTTGACTTTTGAAGCCCCACATGGCATCAGACCAGAATATCTCCGGGACCGCCTTCTGCCGCACGAATCTCAGCGACCGATTAGGTCCCACAGAGTTGGCCTTCTCCGGGTCTCGTCGACTAAACAATGTCATCTGGCGGGTCCCAGGAGAAGAGCCTTCTCTGTGGTGGACCATGCTCTCTGGAACCAGCTCCCCCTGGAGATTAGAACTGCCCCCACCCTCCTTGCCTTCCATAAACTCCTTAAAACTCACCTCTGCCGTCAGGCATGGGGGAATTGAGATATTCCCCCCCTCCCCCGGGCCTATACAATTTATGTATGGTATGTCTGTGTGTATGTCTGGTTTTATAATGGGGTTTTTAAATGTTTTTTAAATTTATTAGATTTGTTATGAATTGTTTTATTGTATGCTGTGAGCCACCCCGAGTCTACAGAGAGGGACGGCATACAAATCTAATAAATGAATGAATGACTGAATGAATGAATGAATAAATAAATAAATAAGTATAGGGTCAGGCAATATGAGGGAACACCATCTGCCTATCCCAGTGATGGCGAACCTTTTTCCCCTCGGGTGCCGAAAGCTGGTGTGTTATTGCATAGGCGTGAGAGTGCACACCCATAATTCAATGCCTGAGGATGGCGAAAATGGCCTCCCCCGCCTCCCCTGGAGGCCCTCTGGAGGTTTGAAACAGCCCATTTCCCAACTTCTGGTGGGCCGGTAGACCCATTTTTCACCGTGCCCAGGCTCCAGAGGCAAAAATGCCCTCCCCCATCCTCCCTGGAGACTCTCCGGAAGCTGAAAATGCCCTCCCAGAGCCTCCAGGTGAGCCGAAAATCAGCTGGCCGGAACGCACATGCAAATTGAAGCTGAGCTAGGTAGAGGCTTGTGTGCCAGCAGATATTGCCATCACTGGCCTATCTCATCAGAGCCAGCAGGAGGAGTGTTTGTTGCACATCCTGTTTGCTAAAGAGTTCTATCTGATGGGACCCAGATAGTATTTTTTTTTTCTGCTGTGGCTTCCGTCTTCTAAAATATTATTTGTTTGTTTGTTTGTTTGTTTGTTTGTTTGTTTGTTTGTTTGTTTGTTTATTTATTTATTTATTTATTGGTTTGTTTGTTGGTTGGTTGGTTGGTTGGTTGATTGATGGATTTGGATTTGGATTTGGATTTGGATTTGGATTTGGATGCCGCCCCTCTCCGAAGACTTGGGGCGGCTCACAGCATATACAGAAACAGAACAATAATATAAATCCAATTAATACTACATTAAAACAACCATTAAATTCAATTAAAAGAAAGTAAAACCTATCAAACCATTCATTCAGCATTCATACATTATAACATTCATTGATCAGGGGAAAGATCTAAAAGTCCCAAGCCTGGTGGCAAAGATGAGTTTTTAAGCTCTTTTGGAAGGCGAGGAGGGTGGAGGCAGTGCGAATCTCTTGGGGGAGCTGATTCCAGAGGGTCAGGGCTCCAGCAGAGAAGGCTCTTCCCCTTGGTCCCACCAGCCAACATTGTTTGGTCAACGGGACCCTAAGGAGGCCAACTCTGTGGGACCTCACCAGTCGCTGGGATTCATGCGGCAGAAGGCGGTCTCAGAGATAATCTGGTCCTATGCCATGAAGGGCTTTATAGGTCATAGTCAACACTTTGAATTGGATTGGTAGCCAATGCAGTCCGCGGAGTCATGGCGAGATGTGGGCATTTATTGGAAGGCCCAAGACTGCTCGCGTGGCTGCATTTTGGACGAGTTGAAGTTTCCAGACACTCTTCAAAGGTAGCCTCATGTAGAGAGCATTGCAGTAGTCGAACCTCAAGGTGATAAGGGCATGAGTGACTGTGAGCAAAAGACTCCCTGTCCAAATAGTGCACCAGGCAGAGCCGGGCAAACGCCCCCCTCTGCCACAGCCGAAAGATGGTGTTCTAAAGTTAGCTGTGGATTGAGGAGGATGCCCAAATTGCGAACCCTCTCTGAGGGGGTCAATAATCCCCCTCGGGGTGATGGACAGACAGATGGACGTGTCCTTGGGAGGCAGTACCCACACTCCGTCTTGTCTGAATTGGGTCTGAGCCTGTTGGCACCCATCCAGACCCTGACAGCCTCCAGACACCAGCATATTACGTTATGCCCACTCAGGAGGGGAATCAGCTCTATCTCTGTTAGTCTTTTGAAAAACCCTTAAAATGTGACTTTTCCCTCTGCAGGTATAGATCCCATGGGGGAGTCCAGAGGATGGTCATATTGGTTTTAGATGGATGTTCACTTCCTACATTATTGCTTTTATTTATATTTTATTTATTTATTTATTTATTTATTTATTTATTTATTTATTTATTTATTTATTTATTTTGTCCTTTCACAATAAGGGTTTTAGTGGGTATATATATACACATAGTAAAATACATGAAGAAGGTTATAGAGAAGATACTCATAGTAAAATATATCTAGGAAATAATAGAAAAGAAGATATAGTAATAGAACGTATCAATGAAAGAATAGAAGTAGGAGTAGAAGAAAGGTATAGGAGATATAGGAGAGCAATAGGACAGGGGACGGAAGGCACTCTAGTGCACTTGTACTCACCCCTTACTGACCTCTTAGGAATCTGGATAGGTCAACCGTAGATAATCTCAGGGTAAAGTGTTGGGGGTTTGGGAATGACACTATGGAGTCTACTTTATAAAATTTAATAGGCTTTTATTTCAAACTGCTGAATCATTCTTTTAATTGTTAGTAATACATGGCCCAGAGTTATGTTCAGTTAGATGGGCACTACATAAATTTATTAAATAAATAAATATTTACCCCCCTCTCCTAGAATGATTGCCACTGTATCCTCATCTGAATACCACCATAATTACTTCATGTTTTATTTTGTAGGTTAATTAAGGTTTGGGAAGTTGGTGGGACACAAATTGCGGAATCATAAAATATCAGACCTCTCCCCACCTACTTTGGCCACCTCATAATTAAAAATAAACACGAAAGCTCTTTTTTTCCTCTTTAGATCAGACCAAAAAGAATGGTAAAACACATTCATAAACCAGATGCTTCCTGAAGCTATTCATGTTGTTGTAACTGGACAACTAACTGTGATAGGATCTCTTACAATTCCTCCTTTTGTTTTGACAGAAATATGTACAAGTGGATGAACAATGTAGAGCAGAATTATCAGCTGCAAAAATAGATAAGTTAAGGAGAATCATTGATGAGCAAGCAGATAAAATCGACTATTTAACAGCGCTATTAGAGGAAGCGAAAGACATGAGGGATGAAAAGGTATGTTGTTTTTCACAGCCATTAAAGAAATTAGGCCAGCTGCAGAATCTGTTTCATTGAAACTTGTGGTCCAGCAGGTCTGATGCAATCCATCAAAGATATATCTGCCTAAAAATAATTTTTTTTTTTGCAATTTTGTTGCAGGAGTTTACATTCCCTCCCTCCCTCTGCCGCCCTCTCCTATACTAGGTCATTAGATTGAGCTCACCTTGGCTTAACCTGGATCTTTTGTGTATCTTCAAATAACCATTAACTTGCCTATTTTGGATGTACAGAATGAAATAAGGTCATCTGTGTCATTTTTTTAAAATGAATAACTGGGAGCACAAAATAAATAAAAGTGACACCAAACTGGATAAAATAGCAAAAACCTTAAAAGACAGAGACAGCATTAAAACAATTAGAAAGTTAGAAAATTGAATAAATAATAACAAATGAAAGAGCAATCGGGGTAAATTTTGTCACTTAAAAAAAGGAAAGCAATAAGATACTTGATTAAAAGGCCAAGAAGATTAATTTATACTCCAGGAAAAATTCCTGTTTAAATTCAAATATCTGGAAAATATATTCAGAAAATAAAATCTTAGTTTAGAAATGTTGTATGAAGTTCTCTGATTCTGTTAACTTTTTTATAGGAAATGCAACCACCAATTAGGGAAGATTTGATTTTCTGAAACAGGAGATTTGTCTTTCAACTTATCTATTGTCAAGTATTAAATGCTGGAAGCTAATAACTGATGTTAATTTTCAGACATAGAAATTAACATCAGTTATTATTCTATTAAACCAAAGATGCTATCTATATGCACACAGATGGCACCTCTGGATTAATAAAAAGTGTTCTAAATATACAGGGTCTAAATACTGTACAATAGAACTCTACACAGTATTTTTAGAAACAATTATATCAATTAGAAAGCTATGGAATGTAATATCTTTTAAAACATGATTCTTTTTCCCATGCCATATTGACATTGTGGGGAAATCCAACATTAAAAATTAGAAAAAAAGATAGTGATGAAAAAAATTGGATGAAACCTCAGATATTGACCTTGCAGCACTTGATAGATGATGATAAGAGACAAAATATGTATTAAGAGACAATTATCATCTACCAGATGTTTATGGAGATTCTTGGTCATCCAGGACATGGTTGTCTCAAGAGGCAATTGGACTTTCTATTTTTTCTTTGAAGACATTTCACTTCCCATCCAAGAAGTGGGTTCTTCACCACTACCAGATGTAACCTGATAGCAATATTTACAACTAGAAACCTCTGTTAACAATATTGTTTGACCAGTAACAAATTCAGCTTCTCAGATATCCAAATTACAAAACAGTTGGTTCATTTTTGGGGGGTTTTTGAAGTCCGCAAGCCTTAAAGTTGCCATGTTAGGAGACCCCTGACTTAAACACTGAGAGTGTATCTTAACTTTAGTTATAGAACTTAAGACACACTCTCGGTGTCTAAGCCACAGGGTCCTCAAACTTGGCAACTGTAAGACGTGTGGACTTCACCTCCCAGAGTTCTCCAGCCAGCATAGTGCCAATGGATCTTAGCTTACAAATTATACAAGAAAAAATAGTATTGAGAATTGTAACTCTAAATTGTAATTTTTAACATTTTTATTTATTTATTTATTTTGTCCAATACACAATACATATTGAAGAGGATAGACATGAAGTATTATATATAAAGAGAAGATATAAAAAAAGAGGAGAAGATATATGAAAGAAGAAAAGATATATGAGATATGAGATAAGGAGAGACAATTGGACAGGGGACGAAAGGCAGGCTAGTGCACTTATGTACGCCCCTTACTGACCTCTTAGGAACCTGGAGAGGTCAATCGTGGATAGTCTAAGGGAGAAATGTTGGGGGTTAGGGGTTGACACTACTGAGTCCGGTAATGAGTTCCACGCTTCGACAACCCGATTGCTAAAGTCATATTTTTTACAGTCAAGCTTGGAGCGATTAATATTAAGTTTGAATTTGTTGCTTGCTCTTGTGTTGTTGCGGTTGAAGCTGAAGTAGTTATTGACAGGCAGGACGTTGCAGCATATGATTTTGTGGGCAATACTTAGATCGTGTTTTTATACAAAATATAAAATCTAATAAAACAAGTTTAAAATTAATTACAAGCATATAAATTACCACTTTAAAACAAGCAAACCATGGTCAGTGGCCAAAGTCACTGTAAAAGCTCTAAACCATTACCAGACTCTAAAACGTAGCAAAAGAACATTGATTAAGCATTTGGGTTTAGTGGCTGGAATGACCCTTTCTAACATTACAGGGAATCCTCAACTTATGATCACAAATGAGCCCAGAATTTTGATATAATGAATGGTCGTTAAGCAAATCATGTGGTTGTTAATCACATTGCAAGCCTGAATCCAGCTTATTCAATGGGCTTTTTTTTTTTTTGCCAGAAAATGGCAACAAACTTTGCAAAATGGAATCATATTATTGTAGGACACTGCAACCAGTTGCAAATGGCAGTTGCAACCCAAAATGACTACAAGGTGATGCAGCAGTTGTAACAAGTCATAAGTTAGGGTTTTTTTTGTCTGTTCTAACTTCAGATGTTCGTTAAGGAAATAGCTACAAGTGAAGGGCTACCTGTTGTAAAATTTGGTATGATTGTGTGTTCATGTTAACAAATTACATTTGTTTATTTAAATCAGATTAAATCAAGTGAAATGCCTTAATTCTTCTTGCTGTTACCTTGAATAATAAACCTGTACAACAGCCCCCTCTTGTGGATCTAATCATACTAATACACTTATGCATATTTTTTTCCTTTGGGAAGAAGAAACAAACATGTTACAAAAGGTTACTGAAACTGTTGTTCCTCCTAACGGGATTTTTGTGCAAAATCTAAATTGATTTTGCAGTCCAATTTACCTTCATCCATTGTAATTTCTGAGCAGATTTTTCTGAGTCAGAAAACACTGGGATAAAATCAGCATTGTAGCAGATATTGGTATATGAAGGCGAGTGAAAGATGTAAGGTTTGGATTCACTTTCTAAAGAGAACTTGGAAACTAGAGGCAGTGATGGGAAACAATTCCAACATGTTTCTTTCCTAAAGTTGAACAGGTTTTAATGGGCTATATTCAAAATGCCAGACCACCAGCCTGAACTGGGCCAAATATTATTGATGTATCCAAAAGTTTTAGGACCCAACTCTTATCTTTATCCGTGTAGTATATGTGAGCCTCTTCTGATTTTGTGATTGAGCAATGTATAAAAAACCAGAACAAGATAAGACATCAGAGGGAGCTCCCTCCTCTGCATTCACTTCTCATTGGTCTGAGAAAGGCCAAGCAGGATTTAACTTTTAAAGAGTCCCAATTTGTTAGTACGTACTTTTGAATCAGAACTCCCAATTTAAATAAAGTCTGGAAAGTATTTTTAAAAGACAACTGCAAAATACATTATGGAGTTTCACCAGAGGGTATAATGTGCTATTCTGCCCTACCTGTAATCATAGTTCCCTCTAAGCTGAGCAGTGAGCAATCGCTCACTTAAAAATCATCATCAACTCAGAGTTTTCCAAACCTGCCCAGAAGCCGAGAGGGAAAGAGTGAGAGGGAAGGAGAGAGAGAGGAAGAGAGGAAGAGAGAGAAACAGATAGAAAAAAGAGAGGAAGGAAAAGAGAAAGAAAAAGAATGGGAGGAAGGAAGAGAGAAAGAAAATCAAAATCTAGTTTGAAACTAGCTCAACTATTTAAGTGGCATTTTGATGTTGATAGAGTTGCCCTATTATGAGCTCATTGTTATAGACACACAGTACAGTATTTTATTTTGAAATTTTCTGAGGCAAAACAGGGTGGGTTTTTTGTTTGTTTGTTTGTTTGTTTGTTTGTTTGTTTATTTATTATTACTGTGCCGCCCAGTCCCGAAGGGACTGCCGCTCAGACCCTATACTTTTCCGCCCACCCCCCAAAAAAATTAGAGGGAACACTGCCTGTAATCCATAAGATGATTGTGTGTGTGTGTGTATTTCTGTGGATTTATATGCATGCATGCATGCATGCATACATACATGCATACATACATACATACATACATACATACATACATACATACATACATACATCTGGCATAGTCCCATCCAACTTAAAGACTATTTACCCCCACAACTAAAATATCTTATTTATTTATTTAATTTGGTCATGTACGTATTTGTAATATACATAGATACAACAGTGTTTATATACATAAGATGGGTACTGATAAGAGGAAACAATTGGACAGGGATGGTACGTATGCTGGTGCGCTTATGCACGCCCCTTACTGACCTCTTAGGAATCGAGTGAGGTCAACACTGGACAGTCTAGGGGTAAAGTTTTGGGGGTTTGGTAACAAAACTGCAGAGTCAGGTAGTGAGTTCCAGGCATTAACTACTCTGTTGCTAAAGTCGTATTTTCTACAGTCAACTTTGGGGCCGTTCACTTTGAGTTTGTATCTGTTGTGTGCTCGTGTATAGTTGTGGTTGAAGCTGAAGTAGTCATTGACAGGTAGGACATTGTAGATAATTTTGTGAGCTATGCTTAGGACGTGCTGAAGGTGATGTAGTTCTAAGCTTTCTAGGCGCAGGATTTCAAGTCTGGTTGCATAACATATTCTCTTACGAGTAGAGGAGTGGAGGGATCTTCTAGTAAAGTATCTCTGGACACTTTCTAATGTATTTATGTCTGATATGCAGTGTGGGTTCCAGACAGAAGGATTGGTCTGGCGAATGTTTTGTATGCTCTGGTTAGTAGTGTAATATTGCCAGAGAAGAAGTTACGTAAGATTAGGTTAACAAGTCTTGAAGTCTTTTTGACGATGTTGCTACAGTGAGCTTTGGCTATTAGGTCATTTGATATGAGTATTCCAAGATCTTTGACAGAGTGAAGGTCTTGTTTATTCAGCTTGTATTTGGTGTTCTGATTCTTTTTGCCAATGTGCAAGGCATATTTGGAGTTGCCAATGTTTGACCAATCTTGACACAGAGTCAAGGTCTTTTTGGAGGCTAGCAGTGTTGTCGGTGGTGTAGAAGAGTTTTACATCATCGATGAAGAATGTGATTGCAAAGGTCATTTATATAAAGTATGAAGCATATTGCTCCTAGTATGCTGCCTTGGGTACACTGCTGTTAACAGGAATGGGATTAAATAGGGTACTCCCTATTTTGACCACTTGTCTATTTGACAGGAACACCATTATCCAGTCATGCAGGAGTCAAGAGATACCATAGGATTTCAGTTTCAGAAGTAGTTTATCATGAACTATTGAGTCGAAGGCTTTACAGAAGTCTATATAAATTGCATCTATTGTTTTGTCCTGGTCAAGTTTTAAAGTCCATATGTTTTTGCAGCGTAGTAGTTGTAAATTGCCGGATAATTTTTTCTGAAACCGAATTGCTTGTTTGAAAGTAGGTTGTTAGTTTCTAGGTAGAAGGTAATGGATTAGTTTATGATTGATCCCATGACTTTGCATGTGACACAGCATAGAGAGATTTATCTGTAGTTTTCTACTTCACCTCCTCTGTGGGTTTCACGGTCAGACCAGAAGACAAGGTAGTTCCTTGGTGTGATGATGGAGTCAGGGAGGGATGCAGTTAGTAATGTTTCGCAGACAAAAATAATATTGAAGGTGTCAGTGTTTAGTGGGAGGAGCAATTCGGGCATTTTATTAACTATGCTTCTTGCATTGATTAGTTTGCATTTGAGATTAGTATTGGATTGGATTTAAGAAGTGAGGGGCACGCTTACCTGGTCTTGGTTGGTGGTGTGTTGGATGTTGATTTGTTGTTGGGGGTTGGTGGGTTGGGGGTTGTGGAATGGATTGTGGGTCTTGTTTTTGATGCCGTTGGCCCGGTAATCTATGTATAAGTACATTAGATCTAGTTGACTTTTGAGTAATATAAAGCAATTTATAGTTCTAATATTGAGACTATAAATATGCTGATTCTGCAAAGGAGCTTTGCAGTTAAAAGTCATGTTTCTTCAATATAATTCACACATACAAGATTTGCACTACAATACAGTGATCCCTCGATTATCGCGAGGGTTCCGTTCCAAGACCCCTCGCGATAATTGATTTTTCGCGATGTAGGGTTGCGGAAGTAAAAACACCATCTGCGCATGCGTGCCCTTTTTCATGGCCGCGCATGCACAGATGGTGGAGTTTGCGTGGGCGGCGGGGAAGACCCAGGGAAGGTTCTTTCGGCCGCCCAGCAGCTGATCTGCTCGGCAGCGCAGCAGCAACGAGCAGACGAAGATCGGGGTTTCCCCGCCGCCCACGCAAAGGGGAAACCCCGATTCGGCTCCTCGCTGCGCTGCCGAGCAGATCAGCTGCTGGGCGGCCGAAGGAACCTTCCCTGGGTCTTCCTCGCTGATGCCCCCGCTCGCCCGCCCGCCCGCCGCCCGCCAGCAAGAGGGGGAGAGATAGAGAAAGAGAGAGAAGGAAAGAAAGAGATGAGAGAGGGAGGAAGAGAGTGTGAGAGAGGAAGAAGCAAGATAGAGAAAGAGAGAGAGAAAGAAAGATGAGAAAGGAAGGAAGAGAGTGACATCATCGGGTGGGAAAAATCGCGATATAGCGTTTTGCGAAGAACGAGATCGCGAAAATCGAGGGATCACTGTACACAGAAAAAGTTGGAAAGTAGCTTTCTGGACCCAACATAACATTTTATTTTTGAGCCACTAGTGGGAGCTAGCCAACAGGTAGTAGGGGTTAGATCAATATTTAAATCCACACTCAGCCCTTAGTGACTCAGGCATTGATTCAGTCACTCCCCTTCAGCCTAGGATACTTCACAGGATTGTTATTAAAGTAAAATGAAGATAATTTTCCATGTAAATTTACCCTGAATTCCCGAGGGAAGGAGTTGTGGTGGTATAAAACAATTAAGAGTGGGATTGGATCTGAATCTAAAGGCATTAATACATATAGTCCTTGACTTACAACAGTTCATTTAGTGACTGTTCAAAGTTACAAAGGCATTGAAAAACATAACTGAATGACCTTTTTCACATTTATGATCAAAGCAGTCACATGAATACCCTGTTACCCCGAAAATAAGACGTACCCTGAAAGTAAGGCATGTCAGAGGTTTTGCAGAATTTGCTAATATAAGGCACCCCCCGAAAATAAGGCATAGTCAAGTTTACATACGGTACGGTGGAAAAACATACGGTACCATTCAAAGCTGTTCACAGTGGTACCGTAATAATGTGGCGTCCCCTGCTGGCCCCTTCCATCGCTTTGTACCGTCCAGTACAGCAGACACAGTCTGCTGCTGTCTCACCGCCATTACAGTCTCCACTACAGTGCATAGACTGTAGTTCCTCTGGTGGCCGGAAGCTGCAATAGCAGGAGTATACTGTTGTACCATATAAGTGCCGTCGTTTGTGTGTGTGGGTGCCATACTGACAGGTACCCTACCGTAATCAGTGTACCGTACGGTACACTTTCTTTGGGGGTGTCAGCTTTTCTGCCTGTGAATTTGTCTTATTTGAGAAATATAAGACACCCCCCCGAAAATAAGACGTAGCACAACTTTTGGAGCAAAAATTAATATAAGACAGTGTCTTATTTTCAGGGAAACACAGTATCAGCTACTTGGCAACTGACTCATATTTGTGAAAGATGTAGTGTCCCAGACTCATGTGATCGTCCCTTTACATCCTTCTGACAAGCAAAGTCAGTGACAAAGCCAAATTCCCTTAACAACTGTGTTACTAACAGTGATTCACTTAACAATTATGCAGCTATTAGGCTAAATAAATGTTGATTTTCTCTATTTTGGTTTTTGATTTGATTTGATTTGATTTGATTTGATTTGATTTGATTCGATTCGATTCGATTCTATTTGTATGCCGCCCCTCTCCGCAGACTCGGGGTGGCATACAAATTAATTGTGGTTAATTGTGGTTAGAATAATTTCATTGTTTAAATTAAGAGTATTAACAGTTTATTTTTTGCTTTTATTATTACTAGTCATTATTAATTGTCACTAATAGAAAGCAAGAGCACATTTTAAATAAATTATGAAATAATGAAAATGAAAGTATAATCATATGATACAATGATTATCAATTTATTAAATAGTTTTCATAGTTAATTAAATTTCATAAAGGCAATTCTTCCGCCCATGCTGTAAAAACACAGAGAGTGAGATACGCCTAAACCAAGCCAACTATTTTACAATGGTAAATTGCAAAATGAAATCTATGCTTTAATGAATGCAAAAGGTCATAGCGCTTTCAACTTTCAAATTGCCTGATTTGCTACCTGCTGTTGGTAAGCTGGAACTCTTTCCTGAAACTGCCTGCTGCTGCCCGTAGTAGTGGTGGGTACCACCAGTGCAATAGGTGCATGTGCAGAAGTTTAAAAATCACCAAAATCTCTCTCACATGCATATCCCCTCACAAGATTTCGGTGTGCTTTTACTTCCTGTACATGTGCAGAAGCAGAATCACACTGCATACATGCTCCTGCACGCTGCGTAGTACATGCATGCGTGTGAAAATGCTCGTGCTGTGTGTACAGCACACCAGTAGCAACAGATAAGAGGAATCCGTCCCTGGCCTGTAGGCTCAAAATTTGGATTTGGAAAAGTATATTTATCATAAGACACAATTTGTTTTCTTAGTAATTCTTATATGTAATGGGTGGGGGTCTGGGGGAGCTAGTGTTAAATTTCAATCATGCAAAAAAAAAATCACAACCTATCCATGGATTAAAATACAAAGCTGCAATGCATTTTAATTAGGTTAAAAGTCTGCATTCAAATAGGCTTGCTTGAATTTTAAGGTAATTTACTTCCATTCACTTGAATATTCACTCTTGTTTACTGTTGTTATTATTATGGTGCAATCTTCCTACCGTATTTTTGGGAGTATAAGACGCACTGGAGTATAAGAGGCACCTTAGTTTTTGGGGAGAAAAATAGAGAAAAGGATTTGCTTACTATTTATTCATCTGGCTAGCATCCTGAGTCAGCACATCATTATTGTATCCCCTAGTTAGAGCTTTAAAAAAACTTTATTCGGAGAGAGTAACAATGAAAGAGCTTGCAAGCCAGTAAGAGCTGGAAACATCATTAGCACCTGGAAAGAAACATTCGGAGCAAATAGAGCAATGGAAAAAACCCTGCAAAGATTTAGGGCTTGGAAAACATTCTTCGCAGAGAGTAACAATGAAAGAGCTTGCAAGCCGGTAAGATCTGCGAATACTGTTAGTACCTGGTTAGGGCTGGAAAGAAACATTCAGAGCAAGTAAAGCAATGAAAAAAACCCTACAAAGACAGGGTTTGGAAAATATTCTTTGCAAAGAGTAACAATGAAAGAGGTTGCAAGCAGTTAAGAGGTGGGAACATTGTTAGCACCTGGTTAGGGCTGGAAAGAAACATTTGGAACAAGTTAGACCAATGAAAAAAACCTGCAAAGACTTAGGGCTTGGAAATCATTCCTTGAAGAAAGTAACATTGAAAGAGCTTGCAAGCAGGTAAGAGCTGGGAACATTATTAGCACCTAGTTAGGGCTGAAAAGGAACTTATTCGGAGCAAATTAGAGCAATGAAAAAACCCTAGAAAGTCTTAGGGCTTGGAAAATATTATTTGCCAAGAGTAACAATGAAAGCTTGCAAGCCAGTAAGAGCTGGGAACATTGTTAGCACCTGGTTAGGGCTGGAAAGGAAATTTTGGAGCAAGTAGAGAATGGGGGGGGGGGGAATCTACCAAGACAGGGTTTGGAAAACATTGTTCGCAGAGAGTAACAATGAAACAGCTTGCAAGTGGATAAGAGCTGGGAACATTGTTAGCACCTGGTTAGGGCTGGAAAGAAACATTTGGAACAAGTTAGAGCAATGAAAAAAACCCTGCAAAGTTTGGAAAACATTCTTCGTAGAGAGAAACTATGAAAGAGCCTGCAAGGTGAGAGCAGGGAAGATTGTTAGCACCTAGTTAGGGCTGGGGGGGAAAAGCTACATTCAGAATTATCAGCCTCTTTTAGGGAGGAAAAGGGGGCGTCTTATACTCTGAAAAACAATTTTTTTTTCCGACGAAAGATAGTTCCTGGTATCTCAGCAAAGATGCTGTTAAGCCTATTAAGATCATTGGTCCCAAATCTTTGCAGCCTGGCTGGAAGGACAAGAGGGGAACTGAACTGTGCAAGCAGTGGGTCGGAACGCATATGCATGCCCAACTCCACTCATGTGAGCTCTCAGCCACCACTCGCATGCGTGCCGGTCCACTTCTCATGTGCCCCAGTTCTGAATAGGCCCTTGTCCAGTAGTGACCCATGGCCCAGAGGTTGGGAACCTTTGTATAAGGTCATGGTACTGTTGATTTGAAATGGGGGATTTCCTTTGCAACCACACATGGTGAAAGAACATCAGAGGAAAGCACTAATCACTCATCTCTATTTATGAACATCTAGAGGCAGATTATTATTTGAGACAATTAAGGCTCTTATGGGTTTTTTCCCACCATTAAAAAAAATGTTGAGCAAAAAAGGCCATTTTGCTACTAATTTGTCTGAACCTACTTGGGCTATGCTGGAGGCTGCAAATGGGATTATAAGCATCTGCTGAGAGGCAAGGAAACAAATGAAGTATATTGCACCAACACAATACAAGCTCTTCCCCAAACATAATTAAATGATATTAATCAAGTGAAGTACAAAACAAAAGAGCTTGCACTGTGATATTATGACTCACATTTCACCATTTTGGCATCATCGTTTTTCAAAGCTAGGCAACTGTAACTTGTTGTGTCATCATTTTAGAGATTTCTCTTTTAATATTAGATTTGTTCCATGTAACATTGTTTTTATTATTGTTGTGAGCCACCCTGAGTCTTCGGAGAGGGGCGGCATACAAATCTAATAAATTATTATTATTATTATTATTATTATTATTATTATTATTATTATTTTATTTTATTTTATTTTATTATTTTATTATTTTATTTATTTTATTTTATTTTATTTTATTTTTTATTTTATTTTATTTTATTTTATTATTTTATTATTTATTTTATTTTATTTTATTTTATTTTATTTTATTTTATTTTATTTTATTTTAATCTAAGCAGAGAAATAGAATCTCCATAGTTGGGCAAAAAAGCAGTGAAAATAAGAGTGACTTCAACTTCCTACTGACTTTCCCACTGAATCCTTGAGGGAATCTGGCAGGAAGCATTGGAAATCAGCCTCCCTCCCTTCCTCCTTCTTTCCCTTCCCAACTGGCAGATATATAAGCTGGGTGGGAAAGGGAGCAAAGGATTATGAGACTGCCTGGGAAACTGTCATGGAAGACTGAAAATGAAAATCACATGATCATAGTTTCAGCCTAGCAAAAGGAAATAGCACTGAGCGGTTGAAACTTTCCCAAATTTCACTGCTTCAGGAAGCTTAGGTCCCAGATTTTGCCCCTTTTGTAAATTAGCTCATCTTAGTATCTTAGTTCAAACATTGTTGCCAAGTGATTTACCATTTCACCCCATTAAAAATTATTGGTAAGAATTTTAGTAATACAGTGTTTCCTCAATTTTCGCGGGGGATACGTTCCGAGACTGCCCGCGAAAGTCGAATTTACGCGAAGTAGAGATGCGGAAGTAAATACACCATTTTTGGCTATGGACAGTATCACAAGCCATCCCCTAACACTTTAAACCCCTAAATTACCACTTCCCATTCCCTTAATAACCATTTACTCACCATTATTACTGATACTTACAATTGAATAAGACACTTAGCGATCCTGATATTTATAAACATAATTATTTATTAACAATAATTATTTTTTGTTATTTATTTGCCTATGCTCTGACAGATTTTGAATTTAAATTGATTGTACTACCCACCCACCCCGCCAAAAAGGAAGACACACAAATGTGCATGCAGACACACAGAATAGCAATAGCAATAAGACTTCTATACTGTATCAATTCACAGTGCTTTACAGCTCTCTCAACAATATGCTGACTCTAAACCTCATTTTACCCGCCTCAGAAGGATGGAAGGCTGAGTCAAACTTGTGCCTTGTGAGATCCGAATTGCCAAATTACTGGCAGTCAGTGATCAGTAGCCTTCAGTACTGCATTCTAACCACAGCACTACCACAGCTCTTAATTCGGATGAAAGTTTGGCGATGATGTATGACTGGAAAAACCATGGTATAGAAAAAAACCCGTGAAGTATTTTTTTAATTAATATTTTTTTAAAAACCGTGATATAGGCTATTTGCGAAGTTCAAACCCGTGAAAATCGAGGGACCACTGTATATAGATGGACATGAATTGGATCCTAAGACTATCAGGTCGGGGCAACAGATTGTCCACTCCTGCCCTTGATAATTTTTTAGTATTTTGATCATTCTATTGGTAAAAGAAAAATTGCATTTATTTCATAAGTGGTCTTTATTTAAGAGCTCCATATGGAACTCTTCATTAATAATGTTGTGCCAAGGTATTATCCACAATAACCCTAAACCTAACCCTGATTTCTTTCTCCTTATCTGGGTTTGTTTGCTTCCAACTGCTGGCCTGACTCTTTTGGGTGTATTCTCAAGTTGATCTACATTTTTAATAATTTGCTTCCTGTCTTGCTTTTTTCCCCTTTTCTACCCTTCTCCTCTTCTTAAGTTTTTTCTTAAATTCTAATATTCCCAACATATCCAACTAATTTCTGTTAACAAATTTGCCCTAAACTATTATGTGATTTCTTTATTCGTGTAACATTTCTTCCATCATATTATTGTACTGTCAAATTTTTCCTCTTAAAAAACACAGAAAACTGATGGCAAGAATTTATTTATCAATCTTTATTTATTTATTTATTTATCTATTTATTATTATTAAATCTTCCCCAGTAAAGACAGTAGGCCTGGCGATTGTTAGCAGGCTTTATTGGAAAGGGTAACAACAACTACAACGAACTAGTTGGAGCAACAAGAACAAGATGGCTGCGCCTAGCAGCTATTTATATCTACTGCTGCCAGGCTGAGCCAGCCAATTCAGGGGGGCCGCATTTCTCAACTGTCCTCTGGACACAACACCCCTCCCCACCTGGTTTGAGCACACAAAGTCCCCTAAATAAGAGGGACACTTGTGTGGTCTTGTGGAAAGGCGTGGTTTGGTTCCTACTGGTGAGGGTGGTGTTTGAAGCGGTGTTACTGCTCCCATAGAGAATAGTTGGGGATTGTCTTCTACATTTGTTTCCATAGAGGGATCACCCTCTACTGGTGTTATTGGTTCCTGGTGCGGAGTTTGCGGTACGATCTTGGTTGCCAAGTGATGGAATGTCCTCTGGAAGACTGAACAGTGTGGTTCTGAGTGACGGGACGAATGGTGTGAGTGACGCCGGCATGGCAGGGTCTAATGCCTGGCAGGGCAACTGGTCTACGTGCCAGCGCCAGGTCTGTCCGTCATTGAGTTGGATCCTATAAGAACAAGGCCTGGTTATTTCGGAGACTCAACCTGGTTCCTAACATGGGTCTCCCCCGCATAATTTCGGGCATATACTGGGTCCCCCTGGGCAAAACTCCTTATGGGGTTGGATATCTCCCTGTCTAGGTTAGGGGTGTATGTGGGGTGGATACATTCCAACCTCGGCGGACAAGTGAAAGGAAATCTCCACGGCGTAGGCATCGTCGATGGCTATGGTTAGGGTGAGCTTGGAATGGGCTAGGAGGCAGCGTTGTAATTGCAGGTCACGCACTCCACAGACCAATTGCTCCAGCAGGGAGCAATCTAGGTCCTCAAAGTCGCAGTCCCACATGGCATCACGAAGGGCGGCCACGTATTGCATGATTGACTCACCCTCTGCCTGGATGTGACACCTGAAGTGGAAATGGCATGACATGAAAGACAGATAATGCTTTTTAAGCTTGGTTATCAACTCATCTCAAGGTACCTCGTAGACCACTTTGGGGACCATGAGTGCACGTGCCATACGGAACATAGGCTTGCCACAAGCATTGAGGAAACAGGCAGCGGTCAGAGGCAGAGCTGATGCAGCTGAGGCCCAATGGAGAGGTCAGAGGCGGTAGAGCGGCAGCGGCCAGAGGAGAACTAAATGGGCAGCCTGGCAGTTGAGAGGCCCAAGAGTGACTGCGGAGAGGAGGAATGGTCCTTATTATTGTGGTCTGTCACACAGTCAGCCAGTGTTTCAGACTGATTTTGGCTCTTTTGTCTGCCTATTGGGCCATTCCCAAGGATCCTGGATAAATAGATGTAGTTGTGTTAGTGTTACAGGTATCGTCATAGGAGGAAAGCTATTAGAATAGAATATAGACTAGAATACAGTATATTTTATTGTCCAAATGTGATTGAACACACAAGGAAGTTGAGTCCAGTGCATAAATTCATCTTGCCCCCAAGTAATTTTTCACAGGTTAGCCGTACTCTTTAGCCTTCTGAATGTTCTATGGCTAAGCTGATAATGTACTTTTCCTAAAAAAAATTTGTAGTCCGGTAGTTGTCTAATTTGGCACAATATAGCTGTCTCTCCCCCCCCCCCTCTGGAAACATATATTAGAGCAGAGGTTTCCAACTTGACTGAGGAATTCTGGGAGTTGAAGTCCACAAGTCTTAAAGTTGCCAAAGCTGGAGACCCCCCCTGTATTAGAGGCTTTAACCTGGCACCACAAAATCTCCTAAAATTCCCTCCTCTGAAGTTTGACATATTTTATTATTTTAAGCTTCATCATCCCTCAAAGATATTCATGTCATGCAAAGCGTTGATTGCAGGTCCAATTATTATGCTACATAATCTGACCAGTGGTTCAACGTAAACTCCAATGCATAAAATGACAGATGGTACCATCAGCAAAGCTGTAGTAGTCACAAGAGGCTGAACCAGGATATAAACGAGAATTCCAAACATAATTAGCAAACCAATTTGCTATCCTGCAGATGCTTAACGGTGAGAACATGGAAGAAAACCAGAAATCTGAAGCTCTATTTATTACTGCGTGAAAAGCTGGCGCCAGTTCGTATGACTCCAAACATATGTATGGATCTTGGAGATTGCCTACATTTAGTAGACCAACCCAAACAAGCCAAACTGGATGACAGTGCCCAATAAACTGTGAAACTTTTCATCAAGTAAAGGAAGAATGTGAGGCACATTGAAATATACTATGCAAAAACATGGGCCTTGTGAACTCTTTATCATTCTCAGATGCCTAACTGGAAGGAATGAGTCAACATAGAGTAATATATATACAGTGATCCCTCGAGTATCGCGAGGGTTACGTTCCAAGACCCCTCGCGATACTCGATTTTTCGCGATATAGTGGTGCGGAAGTAAAAACACCATCTGCGCATGCGCGCCACTTTTCCATGGTGTTTTTACTTCCGCTACATACAGCTCGCCGCCCGCCCGCCGCTTGTCTGCCACCTGCCCGCCCGCCGCTTGTCCGCCCGCCGCTTGTCCGCCGCCTGCCCTCCCGCCACTTGTCCGCCCGCCGCTTGTCTGCCGCCCGCCGCTACCGCCCCTCTCACCGCCGAGTCCTCCTGCAGCAGTGCTGGCGGCCACCGTTCCCTGTAAGCACCCACCCGCCCGCCACTCGTCCGCCCGCCCGCTCGCTGCTACCGCCCCTCTCACCGCCGAGTCCTCCTGCAGCAGCGCTGGCGGCCACCGTTCCCCGTAAGCACCCACCCGCCCGCCACTCGTCCGCCCGCCAGCTCGCCGCTACCACCCCTCTCACCGCCGAGTCCTCCTGCAGCAGCGCTGGCAGCCACCGTTCCCCGTAAGCACCCACCCGCCCGCCACTCGTCCGCCCGCCCGCTCACTCGCCGCTACCGCCCCTCTCACCACCGAGTCCAGCGCTGGCGGCCACCGTCCCCCATAGGCACCCGCCCGCCGCCCCCCCCCCGAAAGAGATGAGAGAGGGAGGAAGAGAGTGTGAGAGAGGAAGAAAGAGAGAGAGAAGAGTGGAAGGAAGAGAGAGAGAAATGATAGAAAAAAAGACGTCATCGGGTGAGAAAAACCATGGTACAGTATAGCAAAAAAACCGGGGAGTATTTTTAATTTATTATTTTTTGAAAAATCGCGATATAGCGTTTCGCGAAGATCGAGATCGCGAAAATCGAGGGATCACTGTATGCTGATATTTGAACAACTACTGTATGTTTCCAGGGTATATTTTGTCATAAATATATTCTATATAGCATTTCATTTTATTATATTGTCAGTATCATCATACTCATTTTTATTTCTATCTTCAAATGATCTAGAAAGGAATTATTTAATAATCATCTTTAAAAAATTAATAATACATCTTTAAGTAATTGAGCTATGTACTGTTAGCTTTCAGGGTGATTTTAAAAAACTTGTTTCAACTTCTTTATTCCCCCTCCCCTTCCCCTTTCATTAAAAGAAATATGCAGCAGTAAAATCTCAACAGCCATTTAACAATATATGCAAATGTTCCAAATAGCTTTGAAGCAGACAAGAAGAAAGAGTAGTTCTCCCAATAAGCTTGGATGCATACAAAGTCTTTTCCATAATGAATGCGACCAGATTTTAACAAAGGCCATGCATAATAAAAATGTAAATGAGTTTGCTTTACTAAAAGTATAACTTTAAAGTCTTTTGTTGTGTGCTGTCCCGAAACTTTCCTGTGAGGTTATCACTGCTTGCATGGAAATTTACCCAAAAACTTCAATGGCATTTTTAAAAAAAAAAAAACTGCAAACCCTATGTGTGATGTGCATGCAAAACTGCTCTAAAGCTCAGAAAATGAATTGGCCCTGGGTGGCTTCAGCACGAAGCAAAAAGCCAACTATATTGCCGTAAGACTGCCTCACGGACTCCATGTGGCTCCCAGCCTGGAAATTTCTCCGATTTTGACATGTGATGTACTCGTCACTGCAATGGCAGCCCTGTCACTGAGAAATGGCACAAAAGACAGCAAGGCACCCCCTCCTTCTCTTTAGCCCTGCACATTGCAGTCCCCTGGAGCTGTCGGCCCATGGTTTCCCTTGCCTGCCTAGTTACAGATGGCCCTTCTAAACTGAGAGATAAGGGTGGGTGGATTGGATAGGCCCCAGCTGCCTTTGGGATGCAGCTTCCACAATAAATTGGCCTGAATGATGAGGGCAAACAAACAGTATGATATGTATTATGCCTGTCAATAATACATCCCCACATATTTCCGTCTTTGTATGAGCGGCACCAAAGCTTTTCTTCAGCAAGTTCTACTTCGTCTCCTAGATTTCCTTCCCATTCATATTGTAACTTACATGACAGGATTCAGAAAATTTTATGATAGCGGCATTGTATAACTATTGTGTGTCCGTCCCCTACCCATCCCAGCATCAGATTTACATTTTGTTGTTCTTTTATGCCTCTTGCTTTAGAAATAGATGGGTTCTTAATCTTTCAGCTTCAGCAAGAAGGATATGTTGATGTGGAGTGGCATCGGCAACAGATGCGAGAGTTGAGAGAGGAAATAGTTAGCCAGACCGAAAAAAACACACAGCTTCAAGAAATTGTGAAACTGGGAGTGAAAGAACAGGCTTACTTAGGTAAATTTTACTTGTAAATCAAATAAAGCATATGCAAAAAAAGAAGTAATGAAAAAAACTAAATGGCAGAATTGTGTCTAAACAGCAATTGTTCGTTTCTTTCCAATTTGCTCTGTAATTTAAGTTGATCTTGAACTTTGATAGACTTAGTGGAATTAATTTATATTGCGTATTTGCTTATTTTTAAGTTTTTATTCTAGTAAAAAGAAAGTATGTTATCCATGGATGTCAAAATGTTATTTATAGATTAATAATTATTTCTACTTCTTTTTAAAATATATTTTTATTGATTTTTAACAAGTTTAATATACACACAACATTAAAAAAAAGGTGAAAAGTACTTACCACCCTGACACACACACATACCCCACCACCAAATCGGGAGTGTTTCTTATATAACTCACTTTGACCCAAGAGCAATATATCTATTTACATATTATTGGGTGATTCCAATTTATTTCTTGTAGCTTGGTCTCGGATTCTACTCATCATATATCGTCTTACCTTGTCCCACCGTCCCATCAGTTGTCGCAAGTCAGTTTCATTATCCAAATTTATCCTTTTATTCATAATTTAAAATTGAATATGGTCCACCATGTACCAATACCAATTTTGCATTGTCCATTTTGTCGCATCCTTAATTATTTCTATTTCTAATAAGACAACAGTATTTATCCACTCCTACTAAGTAATAAATGAATATATTTAGGAAAATGTCTATTAATGTAATATATACATGCAGTGTATCTGCATACCATAAGTTTTCTTCTTCTTTCTGCATATTGCAAAGTAGAAGATTAGAAATTTGCAATGATAAATAATTTCTGCTTCTTAGAAGTTAAGAAGTTTTACAACAATTAAGTAAATATCAAAACCATTTTTAAAGATATACAAATAATAACAAAGAACAATGACACACATGTAGCAAACACAAAATACAGAAATATGATACTATTGGATGGAGATATAAATTAGCACAAAGCCAACCTTTTTTGCAGTTTTATCATGATTTGGCCATATTTCTGGCAATATTTAGAACCACCTGCAAAAGCGTGTTTTTTTTATCAGTGGTGACTAATGGCATAAATGAATATTAATGAAAAGCTAAGGGTGCTCAGACACACTTGGCTCTTGAACTTATTTCTTAATCTCTCTCTCTCTGACCAGCCATCTGAACAGCAGGCAGAATTCTCTGAAGGTCAAGGGCAGTTGTGAAGGTCACAGTCTGCCCAATGCCTTCATCTGCCATGCACCCGACTGACCTGTAGTGCACAATATGAATCTATTCAAATAGCCATGTAATTTCATGGTGTGCTTTATCCCCACCTTACCCTTGCTTCTTTCAGAGAACGAAATAAAAAGTTTGCAGAGCAAAATGGAAAAAGAGATAAAGGCAACGGAAAAGGTACTGTATCCTTTACTTATTTATGTCTGCAATTGATTAACTTCTAGGACAGATGCAGGAGTCCAGGAATTCACAAAAAAAATATTTAAAAGATGATCACTACTACTCTATTGTTCCTTACCTTTTATAAATGGTTTTCAAAATATAGGATTTTGTGGAAATCTTGCATCCTGAAGTTAATCTGGATTAGATCCAGGATGGAAAAGCAGAATGAAATACCAAATCATATAAATGGAAATTAATGTGATATTCCTGATTTGCCAGGTTTGGTGCTATTCCATATGATAGGAATTTCATGTAGTTGAATTTTTGGAAACAGAATGGAATCATTGATAAAAATAACAATAATAGTTCATTATTTATAATCATAAATTTGATTCATATACATTAGAGCAGGGGCCCACAACCCTTGGTCTGTTACGTGGTACAGGTCCACATGGTACAGGTCCATGGCCCATTGACAACTGGACTGCACAAGTGGTATACGAGAGTGGAAGCTTTATTTGCACATGCGAGAATCTCCATTTGCACAAGTGGCAAGTGTGCATGAGAAACCATCCCCTTCCTTGCTGGCAATCTGCACAGCTGGGAAGGTTGGTGACCACTACATTAGATGAATTTTCTAAGAAGTCAAGGGTGGAGAAGTTACTTAATAAATTTAAGCATACGCTTTTTAAAACTTCCAACTTGGTAATAGGTGAAAGGATGTATAGGGCGTTTCTTGCTTGCTTTAAATCAGGTGTGTCCAAACCATGGCTTATGGGCCACTTGCAATCCTCGACAGGTAGTAGTGCAGCCCCACAAGATCATAAACTTTAACATTATTATTATATATACTTTAACTATACTTTATATACACGAATTATATATAAATTGATAACACAGTATTGCTTGGGTATTTATTTATTTATTTATTTATTGGGGGGAAAGAAACACAGATGACAAAGCCTTTGTCTGACAGGGGGCCTTTGAGAAGGGCCTTTCTTCCCCCTACTCCCATGCCCATCATCCCTGCCCTCTCCCTTCTCCCTCTCATGCGCTCCTCTATCCCACCCTTTCTACGATCCTGGCATTTTGCCCCAAATCCACCAGGGGCACTCCTACCAAGAGAAGGGAACATCAGGAGCTTCCCCATTGGTCTACTAGATCAGTGTTTCCCAACCTTGGCAACTTGAAGATATTTGGACTTCAACTCCCAGAATTCCCCAGCCAGCATCCGCTGGCTGGAGAATTCTGGGAGATGAAGTCCAAATATCTTCAAGTTGCCAAGGTTGGGAAACAGTGTACTAGAGGACGAACATCACAGCTGGCTTTCCAGAGGAAGCTGCGAAGAAAGTGACATCACAAACAATTGCTGCGGCAGGAGGATGCATTCGCTCTTCTTAACAGCCCAGGCATTCCAACATAATGCTGGAACTCAGACACACACATACACAGAGAGAGAGAGAGAGAGAGAGAAGAGTTATGGGTGTCTTACTCCCCACAGTATTTTTTTGAGTGAGTGAGTTATCTGTGTACCAGGTTGAAATTTCTTGGAGCATTCCAGAGTTATGCTGGAACACACACACTCACACACACATTCACACACAGAGAGGAGTGTTAGAGGTGTCTTACCCCCACAGTAATTTTTTCCAGTGGGTAAGCCATCTGTGTACCAAGCGTGATTGAAATTGTTCAGAGCATTCCAAAATTATGCTGGAATATACACAGACAGACAGATAGACAGACAGATCGCCCAAGATGATTCCTCTTCATTCAGTGCTATCCAGGCAAACCAAAAATCTAGACAGCCATCCTTTTCTCTTTGGACATAAGGGTATTTCTGAAAGTGGGATTCGGTTAAATGGCAGGAAAATGTTTTGAAGATAGAAAAGTAAGGAAAGCCATCCCTGTTGGATTTGTGGAGTCCAACAGTCATTTTGTTGAGGGAGGTTTTGATTCTCTCCTTAAGTTTATTTTGATAATTTCACTGCTGGAAGAATTTTTTTTAAAAAAAAAAAATCTGAGATATTTTAAGCCTCACCTTTAAAACCAGTACTTAAGAACAATTCAGGTTTAGAATTACTGTATGTATGAGGAAAAGAAAGGAAATGGACAAGGAAATTGATAATTTATGTTCTTTAATGTCTCAAGGAAGGATTTGTTCACATTAATGTCTTCCTGAAACTTAGTTGACTATAAAAGCATTTTTCCATCAGAGATAAATAATCTGATGGCGGTAGAGTAAGGGTGTCAAACTTGTGGCGTCATGGTGGTGTCACGTGACATATCAGGACTTTTCCCCCCTTCACTAAAGCAGACAGGGGTGTGGCCAGCGTGTAACGCATCCAGGCCACAGCCCACAAGTTTGCCAGCTGTGCAGTGGAGAATCACTGTTATCAGGTGTTGATGGGTTACTTCTGACCTATAGTAAGCACTGTTCTGCCCCAGGCCAATACTTCTGAACTGAAGAACTGGAGAATTAAAAAAGTTAATAGTCTAAGTTTCCTTTAATTTGTTAAGTTTAATATAATTTTTCAATACACATATTTCCAGACAACTTCCAAAACATCCAAAACACAACAAGGATTTAGGGGTAGTGATTTCTGACAGTCTCAAAATGGGTGAGGAGTGTGGTTGGGCAGTAGGAAAAGCAAGTAGGATGCTTGGCTGCATAGCTAGAGGTATAACAAGCAGGAAGAGGGAGATTGTGATCCCCTTATATAGAGCGCTGGTGAGACCACATTTGGAATACTGTGTTCAGTTCTGGAGACCTCACCTACAAAAAGATATTGACAAAATTGAACGGGTCCAAAGACGGGCTACAAGAATGGTGGAAGGTCTTAAGCATAAAATGTATCAGGAAAGACTTAATGAACTCAATCTGTATAGTCTGGAGGACAGAAGGAAAAGGGGGGACATGATCAAAACATTTAAATATGTTAAAGGGTTAAATAAGGTTCAGGAGGGAAGTGTTTTTAATAGGAAAGTGAACACAAGAACAAGGGGACACAATCTGAAGTTAGTTGGGGAAAAGATCAAAAGCAACGTGAGAAAATATTATTTCACTGAAAGAGTAGTAGATCCTTGGAACAAACTTCCAGCAGACGTGGTTGGTAAATCCACAGTAACTGGATTTAAACATACCTGGGATAAACATATATCCATTGTAAGATAAAATACAGGAAATAGTATAAGGGCAGACTAGATGGACCGTGAGGTCTTTTTCTGCCGTCAGTCTTCTATGTTTCTATGTTTCTATCTATTTAAAAAAAAATACTTTCGCTAAAGCTTCATAATTGTTTTTTTAATTAGTTAGGAAATGCTTATGACTTACTGAAGGCAGAACTTGACAAAGAGAAGGAAAAACTGCAAGCAAGGACTCAGGTAAGATTCTCTTCAAAAGACTTAAACTGTTAAAACTTTTTTTTGGTTTTCAATCTGCCTCCTAAGCCTGGAAAACTGATGGTTGCTATGATATCTGTACAAATGTTATGCTCAATATTTCACTCTTCAGACTTCCTGATTAACATTTCAAAAATCATGCTTCAATTTGCATATTAGCTTGACTAATTTTATGTCAGCAGGCTCTCATCATCAAATTAAATAATAATATTACTGCATATTATTTTGGGGAGATGTGTATTGCCTTTGAAAACTAGAACTTTCAAAACTGCTTGGTGTAGTGTCTATTGTGAAGAGAATATATACTAGATTTCCTCATGATATGTCAAGGCCCATGAAAGATACTATTTTGCATGTGCTTTATAGCAATAGCACTTAGACTTATATACCGCTTCACAATGCTTTATAGCCCTTTCCAAGCAGTTTACAGAGTCAGCATATTGCCTCCTACAATCTGGATCCTCATTTTATTGACCTCAGAGGTTAGAAAGCTGAGTTGGCTTTGAACTCTTCTATGATGTTTAGTGATGGATGAACCGAACCCGAACAATTCGGGTCCATACTGAATTTTGCGGTGTTCGGTATGCCGAACACGAACTCAATTTTTTTTCAAACTTCGGACAAAATTCAGGGTCGTGTTCGGCGTTCGGAGCTTTGACATCACTGGCAGGTTGCTAAGGACACCAAGGTGATCACTTCCTGGATTCCATGGAATCCAGGAAGTGATCATCTGGGCGTCCTTAGCAACCTGCCAGTGACGTCAAAGCTCCACCCCTGGAATCTCTTCGTGGGAGGGATTCCCTGTTCAGGTTCAGTTCGGCTGAAGTTTGCGTAAAATTCGTCCGAACTTGCCGAACCCGAACACCGTTGGGTTCACCCATCACTAATGATGTTATGTCTTTTCGGAGGTATTTGAAAATAAAATGAATACATAGAGAACTCTGAAATATTTTTCCCCTTTGGATACAAGAATTACTTTCACTATTTACCATTACACAAATAAAAAATAATATCTATCAGCTTTTCAGATTTTGCCACATTACCTCCAGTTCAGTATTGCTTAAAAAATTATATTCCTCATGGTACCAATTTTTTTTAAATTTCTTTTTTATTCTTCCTATCTCCTCTTAACTTATAATAACTTAGTTTCATGTTTTGCCAATGCCAACATCTCAGGGTTGGGCTTCAAAAATGTTAGAGAGGCTTTATCTTCTCAGTTGCTGGGTGAGCGTGGTCATGATAGGCATGGCCTAGACCAGAGATGGGTTTCTCCAAGTTCAGGCCGGTTCTATAGAACCAGTAGTAACTTGGCAGCCTGGGTCACTGGGCCCAGAAACAACCCAGACCTGCCACATCCCTGAGCTCGTTCTCTCAATGGCACAGTAGTTGCCGCCATCTTGGATTTTTTTTTAACTGTCTTGTTTTATTATTGTGCGCACTTGCCCACATGGCACATACCTGAGCAAACCAACAGTAAAGAAAATTGTAACCCAACCCTGGCCTAGTCAGCCTCATGCACCATGGTGGGGAAGTGTTTTTGCTCTCCCTTGGCTCTGGAGCCTTTCCTCAGGCCTCCATGATCATGAAAACAGCCTTCCCAGGCTCCAGAGGCTCCCTGGTGGCCGATAATGGGCCTGTTTCCAGTAGACCTGTTTTTCGCCCTCCTTAGTTGCTGCACAAGTCTTGCACTTACCTGCATCCAAAATGGGCCATGTGAGGACTCCTGGGAGAGGGGAGGGGAGGGGCCAGCCAGAAGTGGGATTTGGGGGTTCGCCAAGCTGTACAGAATCTTAGCTAGAGATTCTCCAGAACTCCTGCAAACCACCAGCAGTCCATCCCTGCAACATGTTTTGTTACAGCAGATTAAATGTTATATTGTTTATAAAACACATTAAAATCCAACATATCTTGGTTTACTTTTTTAAAAATTGCCAAGTAATGTGGTTGTTCAGAGTATAAAATGTTATGAAGAGCAAACCAAACTTGTTGAGTATTCACTTCCTTTTTGCAGTTACATCTGTGCCTAATTATTATTATTATTATTATTATTATTATTATTATTATTTATTTATTTATTTATTTATTTATTTTATTGGATTTGTATGCTGCCCCTCTCCGCAGACTCGGGGCGGCTAATAACAATGATAAAAACAGCATGTACAATCCAATTAATAAAACAACTAAAAACCCTTATTATAAAAACCAAACACACACAAATATACCATGCATAACTTGTAATGGCCTAGGGGGAAAGAATATCTTAACTCCCCCATGCCTGGCGATAAAGGTGGGTCTTGAGTAATTTGCGAAAGACAAGGAGGGTGAGGGCCGTTCTAATCTCTAGGGGGAGTTGATTCCAGAGGGCCGGAGCCGCCACAGAGAAGGCTCTTCCCCTGGAGCCCGTCAAACGACATTGTTTGGTCGACGGGACCCGGAGAAGGTCAACTCTGTGGGACCTTATCAGCCGCTGGGATTAGAAGGCGTAGTAGTAGAAGGCGGTTCCAGATGTATTCTGGCCCAATGCCATGTAGGGCTTTAAAGGGCTTTAAATTACAGATGATTTGTTTATTCTATTTTGTTAAGCTCAGCACTGTGTAGGTCCTTGAGCAGAAGATCAAACCTGGGAGATCCTTGTTCTTTCATTATAAATGAAAAGAGAAAAAAAGAGGACATGGATCTTTAGAGCTGTTATGATACAGAGGAATGATTGAAATTATTGTTATAATGGCCAATATGCTGCCATTTTGTTTTTAAGATTATTCTTTCCAGCGCAATGATTTTTTAAAAAGATTGCATTATAGTAAATAATGTTGGGGCAGTGCGAATCTCCAGAGGGAGTTGATTCCAGAGGGCTGGGGCCGCCACAAAGAAGGCTCTTCCCCTTGTCTGGCCAACGGGACCCGGAAAAGGCCAACTCCGTGGGACCTAACCGGTCGTTGGGATTCATGGTATAGAACATGGTTCTTTACATTAGTTAGATTGTAAATCAAGGAAAATAAACATCTCCCTTCTAGTGCTAGAGATTTCATCATCACATTTGTTTTTGCAATTGTGCTCAATTATATTTTATCTTTATTTTTAAGGAACTAAAAGAAGCTCAAGATATTCTCGCAAAATTAAAAGAAGCTGCAGATCAGATTCCGTCTCTAGCTCCGGCTCTGGCTCAAGTTCTGGCTCAGGCTCAGGCTCAGGCTCAGGCGCAGGCTCTGTCAATAGCAAAGGTAATTTAGTCTGTTGGTTGTGAATATATTTTATTTTATTGTAGTGGTAGTCCTCAACTTATGATCACAAGTAAGTTCAAAATTTCCATTGTAAGTAATTGCAGCTGTAAGTCAATATTACAACAATTTTTAGAGTGATTGTTAAGTAAATCACCTGGTCATTGAGTCATGCTGTTGTTAAGCTCAATGGGTGTTTTTTTTACCAGAAATCAGTAAAAAAAAAGGTAAATCGTGACCAAGTAATTTTAGGTAGCTATTGTTAAGTAGAAGCCGTCAAATTGTGATCAGATGATCATGGGAGTGATACATTGGCTGTAAGTCCAAGGGCAGGTTGTAAGTCTTCGGAGAGGGGCGGCATACAAATCTAATAAATTATTATTAAATTAAGTCCTTTTTTCTGAGGCCATTATGACTTTAAACAGTCAAATGGTTGTAACTCAATGACCACTTTCCATATTTAACATTTTATTTTGCAGTTTTTGAACTAAACACATTTCAGTTCCTTAGTGAAATTTAATGGAACATAGGAATGATTCGAATAGGTTACCTGAAGACACCCTATACAATATTCTGCCTAAGAATGGATGAAGGATCTTACTAAAGGAAGGCAAAAGTTTTGTCTAGCCCAGTGCTGTTTCCAGCTGTGACCGGTCAAACATTTCCACTGATAAGACATGAAGCTAACAGACTGCCTTTGTTTGCTGTTCACAAGTCTGATTAAGAACATTAAAATCAATCTAGCTAATAGCTATATCAAAGATTTTAGAAATTATTTCTCAAGGATACATAAATATTAATATATAAATATATATTCTTACATAAAAGATATAAATAAACTACCTACATAGAGGGAGAAAACAATTAGGTCAAAGAAATCCCATACTGTATAATTTGTTTTAAAACAACTATAGAAACACACAGAAGCTGTTCGCTGAGGATGAAATATGATGATTGTAGACGATGGGAAATGAAGTTTCACAAAATATGATTTGCTCCATATTTGTTTTCAGTTGCTTCTCAAAAAATTATGAGAAAATCTAAAAGTTCAGCTTACTGAAACGCTAGCAAGACTTCATAACTTTGTGCAATGCCCATATCTTAAGCAACTTTTAAAAGACCAAATATTTGCAACTGATCACTTTACTACAAAATCTTTTTTATGGTTTGTTTGTTTGTTTGTTTGTTTATTTAGTTATTATTATTTGTTTATTTATTTGTTTGTTTGTTTATTTGTTTATTTATTTATTGGATTTGTATGCTGCCCCTCTCCGAGAACTTGGGGCGGCACACAATATATATAAAAAACATAGTGGTACATCTAATCCAATAATGTAATTAAAAACCCTAAAAATCCTAAAATAATCTAAACCAATTTATGAGCACTCATTCCATAAAACACACTCAAAAACACTTGTTAATCAGGGGGAAAGATCTAATGACCCGAGGCCTGGTGACAAAGATGAGTCTTTAAACTTTTTCGGAAGGCAAGGAGGGTGGGGGCAGTGCAAAGCTCCGGGAGGGAGCTGATTTCAGAGGGATGGGCCCTCCACAGAGAAGGCTCTTCCCCTTAGGTCCTGCCAGCCGACATTATCTGGCTGACGCGACCCCGAGGAGACCAACTCTGTGGGACCTGACTGGACGCTGGGATTCGTGTGGCAGAAGGCCATCTCGGAGATAATCTGTTCCTATGCCATGTAGGGCTTTATAGATCATAACCAACACTTTAAATTGTGTCCGGTTCTTTAACATTTTTTCATGCAGCATGTTCCAATATATGGGTGTCAGTAGGTGCTTTAAATAATAAAGGATTGTTTTTGTATTCCTTCCTAAAGATATTCTTAATATGGAGTTTGATAAAACTGTTTGACTAAAGACTACTGTTATCCTACATCTTTCTCAAACTTCAAATAAAGGCACGCAGCAAGCAAGTGCTCAGAAGTTAATGTCTAAATCCATGTACAACTCACCTCCTCCTTTGATGCAGCATTGGCTGCAAGAGGAATTTGCTTTCCTTTATTAATCAAACCTATATTTGTAAAAGTGTGACATGTAGTGGGAAAGTCACACATGCTGAGATTAGCTGGACTGGAAAACAGTCTCCAAAAGAAAGGAGAGGAAATAAGATCAGTTAATTATAATGTGGTAAATAGTTTTGAAATATCTGTGATTTGTTTTCAGATAAAAGAAGTAATGTTTTATCAAGATGTTTGTGTTTGCTTCTTTTAAGAGGGTAACTCAGTAACTAATATATCAGTGTCATTATTCTGTTAAACATGCATTTCTAGTAAATCATTTTGTAGTATCAACTAAGAGTTACAATTCTAGGTTCCGACTTACGAGAAGGTACACTTTGCTTTGAATTTGACGTGGTTTAAAACCATTATGGATGGACTTTTTGAACTGAAGGATGGGAGTGGAATGCCTTGAATTGGGACTGAAAGGCATAATTTAAATTTGGATATAGAAAGAATCAGAAGTGAATTTCTTTCTATATAAAAATCATTTTTCTTTCTATATAAAAATCATTTTTCCTTGAAAGACATATTTTTTAAAGATAGGAATAATACTTGCTTCTTCCAATTCACCTTCCTCGTGTACTTCATTTTAATTCATCTTATCACAATCCTGTATTTATATATTTGGACGCCAGCTCTTCAAAGATCATTTTGAATCCCAGGAAATGACAGCATGTTTCCAGTCTTGCCATAGAAAATTCAACAAGAATAAGCTATGGGTAGAGATGAAGCAAATAATGATTCACCCTATTTGGCAAGTGTAAGGTCAAAAAGTCTGAACCCAGGATTTTCTGAGTCCCCATTGTTACAGAAAGACAAACATACACATTAGGAAACAAAGCATGAATTGGTAAAATGAAATGAAATATGCTAATCTTATGCCTCAAGGAAGGCCTTTGCACAGTTTTGTCTAGTGCAGTGTTTTCCATGCTGGCTGGGGAATTCTGGGAGTTGAAGTCCAAATATCTTCAAGTTGCCAAGGTTGGGAGACACTGGTCTAGTGTGCAAATTGCACTCCTCCTGCATGGGAGGCCTTTTGATACCTTAGTCACTTTTCATTAGGATTGTTGTAATGCATTACACATGGGGCTTCCTTAGTAGATCATCTAGAACAGCGATGGCTAACCTTTTTTGTTCTCGAGTGCCAAAAGGGTGAGCACGCATGCAATAGCGTGAGCACATGTGCCCACCCCCATAATGCAATGCCCTGCTTATGTACACAGCTCCCCTTCCGCTGACCCTCCCCCACCCCACCCCCCGCGCATGTGCACAGCTCTCACCGAAGCCTCTGGATTTCCAGTTGGGCTGTTTATCACTCTCCCCAATGTTTGTTTGTTTGTTTGTTTGTTTGTTTGTTTGTTTATTTGACTTTTATGTCGCCGGTCTCCAAAGAGTGTAAGAGTGGCTTAAAACAACAACAACAACAATAACAACATAATAATAATAATAATAATAATAATAATAATAATAATAATAATAATATGATGATGATGATGGTGATGATGATAATAATAATAATAATAATAATAATAATAATAATAATAATAATAATAATTTTAAAAAATGGTATTTCCGGCACAAGTTCCAGTGGATCACCGATGCTGTGGCACAGATGATCCACTGAAACCTGTGCCAGAACTACCATTTACCAGTGGCAAAGAACTGGTGGGAACATAAGCCCAAAAAAGTGGTCGAAAATGAGCAAGCAAAACTACTGTGGGACTTCCAACTTCAGACTGACTGAATTCTGAAGCATAACACACCAGACGTCCTGATTGTGGAGAAAAGGAAAGTATGGATCATCGACATCGCAATCCCAGGGGACAGCAGAATTGAGGAGAAGCAGCTAGAGAAATTAGTGAAATACGAAGATCTAAAAATCGAGCTGCAACGACTCTGACATAAGCCAGTGAAAGTGGTCCCAGTGGTACTTGGCACGCTGGGCACAGTGCCAAAGGATCTCAGCGGACATTTGAAAACCATCGGAATTGACAAAATCTCCATCTGTCAATTGCAAAAGGCCACTTTTGCAATTGACTGGGATCGGCAAACATAATTCGCCGCTACATCACGCAGTCCTAGGTGCTTGGGAAGCGCCCGACTGGTGATGAAATACGAAATCCAGCATAGTGATCTCGTTTGCTGTGTTGTATTGTAATAATAATAATAATTATAATTATAATAATTGTAATAATTATAATAATAATTATAATAATAATAATTATTATTATAATTATTATAATAATAATTATAATAATAATTATAATTATAATAATTATAATAATAATATAATTATAATTATAATTATAATTATAATTATTATTATAATTATAATTATAATTATAATTATAATTATAATTATAATTATAATTATAATTATTATTATAATTATTATTATAATTATAATTATAATTATAATTATAATTATAATTATAATTATAATTATAATTATAATTATAATTATAATTATAATTATAATTATTATTATTATTATAATTATTATTATTATTATTATTTATTCGACTTGTATGCCGCCCCTCTCCGAAAACTCAGGGTGGCATACAAGTCTATATATAACAATATATAACATTCTGAATCCTGAATGTTGGCCCATTATTGCCGTGGGGAGAGTGAAAACGGTCAAGAACAAGGCCAAAAATTAGTTGGTCAATAAATAGGGAAGTGCCTCACATGCATTCAGATGTGGCTCCGCGTTCCACCTGTGACACGCGTGCCACCGATTCATCATCGCTTATCTGACCAACTGCAACTGGTCCAGAATGTGACAGTATGCATAGTGGTGGGTGCTCCTAGATTTGCCCGTGCAACACTTGTTGTGTGAGCTACACCAGCTCCCATTTTCCTCCCAATTGTAATTCAAGGTGCTGATTATTACTTTGAAAGCCTTATATGGCATAGGGTCACCTTAAGGTCACTTACCTCTCCTTCAAAGTCAAATAGGATGGATACCCTTCTAGTTCCTTCTCTTAAACATTGCCCTCTTATGGGATCTGGGGAGTATATGTTTTCCACGGCACTCCTGCCCTATGGGACATCCTTCCCCCATCCTTCCCTCATAGCCTTCTGAAAAATACTTTCCCTCCCCTCCCCCAATGCAAAATACATTAAATGCAAAGATAGGGTGAGTCTGATGGACTGCACGTGAAAGTGCACTTGGTGCCAGTTTATAAGGTTGGTTTTTTAATAGATATGTTTTTAATAGATTAAGGTTTAATAGATTAATGTTGTATTGATGTTGTGTTTTGGGAGTTACCCTGAATTTGATATAAAGTGGGCAGCTAGATAAATGCTTTACACCAGCAAATAAATAAAGTGTTTTTCCCTTTTAACAAAACAATAATCCCAAAACCCACTGTCCCATCACAGCTCACACCAAGCATCTATTCCTAATTCACTTAATATGTGTAATTAAACAGGGCTTAGACAACCAGCTCTGGGATACAAAAATAGAAGCAGGCAATAAATGGCACAAAAAACATAGAGTAAACTAACTCTTTGCTGTCTTCTGTTAGCTGTCCTGATTTTTGCAGTGCACCTTTTTATGTGAGAAGGTTGGTAAACAGAATTATCTGGTTACTTTGGGCTGTAATTCAGAGGCTACTGGAAACTGTACAATGAAGTTCATGAAACAGCATAAGAGAAAATAGAATATAATTGTAGTTAAACATATACATGCTTTGTTCAATATTTGTCTGCTAACACAGATTTAGTAAAGTAGCCGGAATTATGGGTAGATACAGAAGTGGGCACCTGTCAGGATTTCAAAAGGTTCCTTATACATTATATTTGTATATATCTGAGCAGTATTTGTACAAGAAAAAATATTTCGTATTAAAAAATAAAAAGCAAAGTAAGTTTAATATGTTTTAATCAGCACAAGTTCTTGAGTTGCCTGATGCTCGCATTTGTTTAGCTGTCTTAACAGTGCAACTCAATCAGGAAACAGTTGCTGAATAGTTCTTCACAAAGGGAAACTGTTTTATTAATTGATTTATTATGTGCAATCAAATTGGTATTGACAATGACTAAATAGATAGACCTATTCCAGGATGATTGTCCTCAAACAAAATTGTCCCTTCAGATCTTCCAACAGTGCACCAATTGCTGCTGCAATTAAATCTATGAACCTTGATGCTGGTCATCCCCTTCTCTTTACTGCTACATATATTTCCCAGCTTTGTTTGTTTATATATATCCCACTTTTATTATTTTTATTCTTAAAAAGTCAAAGTGGCAAACATATCCAACGCACATTCCTCCCTCCCATTTTCCCCATAGCAGCAATCCTATGAGATGAGTTGGGATGAAAGGTCATCCAGCCAGCTTTTAGGGCTAAAATGAGATTTGAACTTATAGAAACATAGAAACATAGAAGACTGACGGCAGAAAAAGACCTCATGATCCATCTAGTCTGCCCTTATACTATTTTCTGTATTTTATCTTAGGATGCATATATGTTTCTCCCAGGCATGTTTAAATTCAGTTACTGTGGATTTATCAACCATGTCTGCTGGAAGTTTGTTCCAAGGATCTACTACTCTTTCAGTAAAATAATATTTTCTCATGTTGCTTTTGATCTTTCCCCCAACTAACTTCAGATTGTGTCCCCTTGTTCTTGTGTTCACTTTCCTATTAAAAACACTTCCCTCCTGGACCTTATTTAGCCCTTTAACATATTTAAATGTTTCGATCAT
Source organism: Erythrolamprus reginae (assembly GCF_031021105.1). Classification (NCBI taxonomy): domain Eukaryota; kingdom Metazoa; phylum Chordata; class Lepidosauria; order Squamata; family Dipsadidae; genus Erythrolamprus; species Erythrolamprus reginae. The sequence continues at coordinate 32,338,597 of NC_091963.1, read as the reverse complement.
GTCCCCCCCTTTTCCTTCTGTCCTCCAGACTATACAGATTGAGTTAGTTAAATCTTTCCTGATACGTTTTATGCTTAAGACCTTCCACCATTCTTGTAACCCGTCTTTGGACCCGTTCAATTTTGTCTTTGGACCCATTCAATTATGGTCTCCTGCTTTGCTAGCCTGATGCTTAGCCATAAGACCAGTAAAGAGCAGCTACTTGTGGCCCTACTGGAACGCTCCGGTGGTGGTGGGGTGCATGCATGCATGCATGTCCTTTAACTTCCTGCGCATGTGCAGAGTCGTGGCCCGAAGTACAGCACTGGAGGTGTGCTACTCTCCAACGAGCCCAGACCCGAAGCGCCCCAGCCATGGCCTATGGGACCTGTGGTAGCTGCCCCTCTCCAGACCTCGGCTCTGCTTTCTTGCAGCCCTCTTGCTGTCTGTGCCCAGCCAAGGCCGGCTGGGGTCCAGCAGCGCCTCGACAGTCTCCTCCCTGGACTCCTGCGGCTCCTTGGTGAGTGGGACTGGTGGGCAGGCCTGGCGGTAGATAGTGGTAGAATGCTAGCCAGCGCGAGAAGCTTTGCATGCGGTGCCTGGCCATCCACTACATCAGCCACCTCTCTGAGCTGCTCCGCCAGCAGATATGCCCACCACCCCACCTGCTCGAGCTGCCCCGCCACGAGAAGCACGGTGCTGACTCGGCCGTCTTGCACACAACTCGGTGTGGGAGCAGGGCGGCCCTACTTTGGCTGTGGTGGGGTGGCTCCAGCAGGGGTGCGGCAGGTGCGTCTCCTGGCTGAGCATCTCGGAGAGGTGGCCGATGTAGCAGATGGCCAGGTGCTGCATGCTGAGCTTCTCACACTGGCTGGTGTTCTGTCACTGCCCATCACCAGCCATGCCCGCTCGCCCACCAACCAGACCCACCATGTAGGATTTCTTCCAGACGGTGGCTCCTGGCCAAGATTGACCATCACCCCTACCGCCGTGCCTCACACTAGCCAACTCCACGGCTGTTGGCCGGCCCCAGCATCAGCAGCAGCAGAGGCACCCCATGCCAACTGGATGAGTGCCACGTTCTCTGGCCCACCTAGTTGGGGGGTGTTAAGTCTGTATAACCAATGTAAAACTCTGTAAAAGAAAGATTTTGTAAATACTGTTCCTAACTATGAATAAACCTTGGCCGCGTCTGATTGGCTAAGACGCACGGCCGTTTCTTTTAGGCGCGAGCCTTTAAAGTATAAATAGGGCTGTTTTGACACTGACAGCTCAGATGCGTTTCCTTGCTGGAGTCACTTGCGGAAAAGCTGAATAAACGGAACCATCTTGTACTTCTTGTCTGAGTCTCCTTCATTTCACTGGCGACGAAGGTGGGATGGTGTTAAGTCTGTATAACCAATGTAAAACTCTGTAAAAGAAAGATTTTGTAAATACTGTTCCTAACTATGAATAAACCTTGGCCGCGTCTGATTGGCTAAGACGCACGGCCGTTTCTTTTAGGCGCGAGCCTTTAAAGTATAAATAGGGCTGTTTTGACACTGACAGCTCAGATGCGTTTCCTTGCTGGAGTCACTTGCGGAAAAGCTGAATAAACGGAACCATCTTGTACTTCTTGTCTGAGTCTCCTTCATTTCACTGGCGACGAGAGAACGAAGAATCCACGAGTCAAGCATGAATCACCTCCAGATCGGCCGGGCTCCCGACTACTTCGACCCCGAGAAGTCGTCCTGGGACGCCTACATGGCGAAATTTGAAATCTTCCTAGAAGCGGCAGGAATGGGAGAAGCCGAAGACGACAGAAAGCGGGCGATCTTCTTAAATTATTGCGGGACGGAAATCTTTGACCTCGTCCAAACGCTCACCGACCCGCTCCCGGCTAAATCCGTTCCATGGGACGACCTCCAAGCAAGACTCGCCAACCACTTCAAACCAACGAAGCCTGCCGTAGTCTACAGACATCAATTTTCCAGGATGACCCAGCGTGAGTCAGAGACAATCAATCAGTTTGCCACGCGGCTTCGCACAGTACTGTCAAAGTGCAAATTTGACAGCCCAGAAGCTCGCCTCACAGACGCTCTGATTTTTGGAATGAAGAATGCGACGGTACGAAATAAAATCCTGACAGAAGACGACCCAACGCTTCAGTCGGTTATCAAGTTGGCTCAAACAGCCGAAGTAGCTGACGCGGCCGCCAAAGAACTAAAAGACCACGAAAAGAAGGAAATCGTCTCCAAAATCTCCGTTGCTGTTTCCCGCGCCGAAACCCCAGATGACCTCAGCCCAGCTGCCACGGACGACGACACCTGCCTCCTGCTGCCTTCCGAGCACGCCAGACAACCCAGATACCAACGTCCATCCAACCCATGCCCCGGTTGCCGAGGAAATCACCCACGACAGCGCTGCCCCTTCAGGGACGCCATTTGCCGCCGCTGCAATCGACGCGGGCACATCGCCGAGGCTTGCAGAGCGCCCCTCCCAGAGGAGTCCTTCTCTACACCCCGCCAACAACGTTTCAACAACCAGGCACAACAACCGCGGGACAACAAATTTTCCAGAGGCTTCAATCGCAGAAACGACTCCACCGCTAACCGTGACTACGCACGAGGTAAAGCACAAACTTACGTAAATTGCGCAACTACTAAAGGAGGGAACAAGATTATCATCTCGCTACTTTTAAATAACAAACCCTGTAACCTAGAATTAGACACAGGGTCTAAGCATTCTATCATGCCTTGGGACAAATTCAAAATGTATATGCCAAATTTTCTTAAAACTGACTTTGCTAACTCAACTTTAGTAATAAGGGATTTTCAAGGTAATGTCATACCTGTTTTGGGGAAAGTAGATGTGCCTGTAAAATTTAAAAATTGTGAATATTCTCTTCCTCTGATCGTGGTTGAGGGAGCCAAACACTCCCTCCTGGGGCTAACATGGATGTCTCCTTTGGGTATTGAAATACTGGGTCTTTGTCATATAAATGCTGAATCTGATATTCCTAACTTTATCCAAGAATTTCCTGAGGTTTTCAGCCCTACTTTGGGCACCTATAATGGGGCACCTATCTCCTTCTCTCTAGATCCCAAGGTACCCCCAGTCAGACTTAAGCCTCGCAGGGTACCCCTACCGCTATTACCTAAATTAGACATCCAATTAGACAAACTTATTGCCCAGGGCATCTTAGTCCCTGTAGAACAAGGGCCATGGGAAACCCCCATAGTCACTCCAGTTAAACCTGATGGCTCCTTAAGGGTCTGTGCAGACTACAAAGCCACTATCAATAAAGCCCTTCAACACCATCCATACCCAATCCCAGTAGTCCAACAGTTGCTACATTCCCTGGGGGAAGGGAGAGTCTTTTCAAAAATCGACCTGGCGCAAGCATACCAACAGCTTCCGGTCGATGAGGCCACATCCCTGGCCCAGACCATAGTGACCCACAGGGGTGCTTTCAGGTGCACCCGCCTGCAATTTGGGGTCAGTACCGCCCCAGGCATTTTCCAAAGTTTCATGGAACGATTATTAGCAGGTATAAAAGGAACCACCCCATATTTTGACGATATATTTATATCAGGAAAAAACCAAGCAGAATTAAACATGCGCATCAGAGAGGTGTTGGCTAGACTTCAAGCTAAGGGGTTAAAAGTAAAACCAGACAAATGTGTGTGGGGAGCCAATAGCATAGAATTTCTGGGCTATAGAATAGACAGTGAGGGAATACACCCCACAGCAGATAAATTAGAGGCCATAACCAAAGCACCCGAGCCAAATAATAAGACGGAACTCCAAGCATTTCTGGGCCTTCTTAATTTTTATTCTGTCTTTCTGAAACAGAAGGCAACGGCAGCAGAACCGCTACACCGACTGCTGCAGAAGGGGATTCCCTGGACCTGGGGCACAATGGAGCGCGAAGCTTTTCATAAAATAAAACAGTTATTGACCTCTAAAAGCGTAGTGGTTCAATATAGCTCAACTTTGCCCATAAGGCTCACGTGCGACGCTTCGGCGTATGGGGTTGGCGGGGTATTAGCTCACATAATGCCAAACAATACAGAGGCCCCCATCGCCTTCTTTTCTAAAACATTGTCCATGGCCGAGAGAAATTACAGCCAATTAGACAAAGAGGCATTGGCCCTAGTCTCTAGCGTTAAGAAATTTCACTACTATCTGTGTGGGAGGAGTTTTGAACTAATAACAGATCACAAACCCCTGCTTGGTCTTCTAGCTTCCAACAAACCAACTCCTCCCTTCATGTCCCCTAGATTAATAAGATGGGCTCTATTCCTGTCAGGGTATCAATATCAACTAACACATAAGGGGGGAAAATCAATAAACCATGCTGACGGCCTAAGCAGATGCCCCATGCCCGAGTTAGTCTCAGATCCAACCCCCACAGAGGATGTTTTACTAATAGACCTTGAGGAGAACTGCCTGACCACTGCCAAAGAGGTGGCTGAGCACACTAAAAGGGATTCACTATTATTAAGAGTAATCAATTGTATTCAAAAAGGATGGTTGGGAGACTCTGAGGAAACTGGACTGTCAGATTTTAAATCAAAGAGGTTGGAATTATCCTACTTGAGGGGATGCGTGTTATGGGGTGACAGGGTGGTCATCCCCAATACCTTAAAACAGAAGGTACTAAGTATGTTGCATGCTGGCCACCCAGGCATTGTTAGAATGAAGGGTTTGGCCAGGGGTTACTTGTGGTGGCCAGGTTTAGATAGGGACATTGAGCAATGGGTAGCAAACTGTGACCCTTGCCAGGAGTCACGACCCAATCCCCCGAAAACAACACCTCTGGAATGGGAAAGACCCACTGGGCCATGGTCCCGCATTCACATTGACTTCGCAGGGCCTATTGGAACTCAAAACTTTTTAATTGTGGTAGACGCCTTCTCCAGATGGGTGGAAATCATTGCTATGCAAAACATTACTACTTGTGCCACCATTAAGGCATTATATCACTTGTTTGCCACACATGGGTGCCCAGACATCCTAGTTTCAGATAACGGGCCACAATTGACTGCCAGACAATTTGAGTGTTTTTTAAGCAACTTAGGGGTCAGACACGCACTCACATCCCCTTACTCACCATGGGTTAATGGCCTTGCAGAACGTTACGTATGTGTGGCCAAAGAAGCCTTGCGCAGGGCAGGCCCAGGGGAAATACAACACAAATTAGATCAATTCCTATTAATGCAGCATATCACCCCAAATTCCATCACAAACAAAAGCCCAGCAGAGATTTTAATGGGTCGAAAAATAAGGTCCCCCCTGGACAGGTTGCACCCTCGTTATTGTACTCAAAATGTAAATGATGAAACATGTATAGCACCTGAAAGAAGTATGTACCTAGGGCAACTTGTTTTTGCTAGAAATTTTGACGGGGGGTTGAGTTGGCTGAAAGGAAAAATAATGCAACAAACAGCCCCAAAATCTTATGTGGTTCAATTGGAAGATGGCCGCACATGGAGGCGGCACATCGATCATTTAAGAGGGCGCATAACACCAAATGGAGAGCCGGCCGCTAACGGAAATTCTTCCCCCCAAGCAGACACTAATTCGCAACTCGAACTTTTGGAATTACAAAAGGACTTACCACGGCCAGATGCATCCTCCAGTGACGCCGAGCCTTCCTCCTCTTCAGGGCACGGTGTGCCACCAGCATACTCATCTCCGCAGGCCAGAGCCCCAACTTGGGCCCAGCCGCGGACAGGAGACAACAGCGAGCCAACCTCCACCATAGACATACCAGCCGGTAATGATCTGCGCAGGTCTGAGCGCACGTCACGCCGGCCCAATCGATTGGAGGACTACGTCACTTGGCTCACTGATTGACAGTTTGACTCAACTAATGAGGGAGGGGTGTTAAGTCTGTATAACCAATGTAAAACTCTGTAAAAGAAAGATTTTGTAAATACTGTTCCTAACTATGAATAAACCTTGGCCGCGTCTGATTGGCTAAGACGCACGGCCGTTTCTTTTAGGCGCGAGCCTTTAAAGTATAAATAGGGCTGTTTTGACACTGACAGCTCAGATGCGTTTCCTTGCTGGAGTCACTTGCGGAAAAGCTGAATAAACGGAACCATCTTGTACTTCTTGTCTGAGTCTCCTTCATTTCAGGGGGTACTGTTGCTGCTTGCTGAGGTGGTGAGATTCGGCTGCTACAGTTGTGCAGAAGCTGAATCTCGCACGCACGGCGCATGAATGGCTGGTGGTGATGGAATGCACATACAACTCCATTTCCACCAGTGGAACAGCATTCCACAACATCCCGCCTCTTTCCCACCCCTGCATCAGACCAAACAGGCCCCTATTACAGGCTTCTCAAGAGAACTCCATTATAGCCAAAGTATGATCCTTGAGCCTGGTCATTTGGACCTTAAATGAAAACTCCAGAGTGATTTGTTCTATATTTATTTATTTATTGGCTATCCATCACTTCTCAAGGGTTTATTCAACATCAAAGTTCAAAACCATCAATGTCCTATTTCTTCAAAGTCCAACTTTTCTCCATATAGAATTATAGAGAAAACCACTGATTATTCAGTTTTGGTCTCTGTAAGTATAGACAATTGTGACATCAAAATATATTTTCTTGATTGCTATCTTACCAATTCTATGACATATTGCATTTTGGAATTTTGCTTTTAATAATCAACAGTAAAAGGCAAAAATTTATATTTATTCAAGAAAAACCAACATCATAGGTACAGAACCAATGGTACCTGTTTCAACAGCACTAATTTTGAGAGAGATCTAGGTATCCTAGTGAACAACTATGAGCCAGTAGTGTGATGCAGCGGCCAAAAAAGCCAATGCAATCCTAGGCTCTATTAACAGAAATATGATATCAAGAGCACATGAAGTGTTACTACTACTTTATATTGCACTAGTGAGATATCACATATGGAATACTGCATCCAGCTTTGGTCAGCACAACACAAAAAAGGTGTTAAGACTCTGGAAAGAGTGCAGAGAAGAGCAATAAAGATGATTAGAGGATTGACAGCTAAACCATATAATGAAGAGTTAAAGGAATTGAGAATGTCAAATCTGATGCGAGAAGGAGTAAGGATGACATTACCAAAAATCAGCCAGGAGTTAGAAAGATATTTAAAGGCCAGTACTCCCCCAGGAAGCACAATCCAAAGTCCACTGAAGATGTCCTTTCGAATGGGGATGAAATATTTATAACCAAATGGCCAAGCTTGGAGCTCAAATCATCAACATAGCTACCAACACCAACTACTAATATACAGACATTTCATAGAGCAATATATTGGTGTTTCATCTTGCAGTTTTAAAACTTTCTGCTTTTTTAAACAAACCATGGTTTTAAAATTCAACTTTAAAATTCAATTTCAATTTAACAAACCTTGGTTTTAAAATTCAACTTTAGGATATGTAGAAGACCATTGCTCTTATGTAAAGTTATATACACAAGACTGAAAATAATATACAATAGCAATAAAATTATGTTAACATATTTATGTATGTATTTATTTATGTATGTATTTATTTATGTATGTATGTATGTATGTATGTATTTATTTATTTATTTATTTATTTATTTATTTATTTATTTATTTATTTATTTATTTATTTATTTATTTATTTATTTATTTATTTATTTATTTATTTATTTATTTATTTATTTATTTATTTATTTATTGGATTTATATGCTGCCCCTCTCCGCGGACTTGGGCCAGTTCACAATATTCCGATAAAAAGATACAATATAAAACATCCCTAAGCCAATTAATAGAATAATTACTTTTAAAAATTGTCTTACAAAACTAGTCATTTAAAAACGAACAATCATAACCATACTGTCACATTCAATACATTTACTGGGCAGAGGCTGGGGTCTAGTGACCCCAGGCCTGCCGACATAGGTGCGTTTTCAAGGAGGGTGGGGGCAGTGCGAATCTCTGAGGGGAGTTGATTCCAGAGGGCTGGAGCCCCCACAGAGAAGGCTCTTCCCCTAGGACCTGCCAAACGACATTGTTTAGTTGCCGGGACCTGGAGAAGGCCAACTCTGTGGGACCTGACCAGACGCTGGGATTCATGCGGCAGAAGTTGGTCCCGCAGGTAATCTGGTCCTATGCCGTGTAGGGCTTTATAGGTCATAACCAACACTTTGAATTGGGTCCGGAAGTCGATTGGCAGCCAATGGAGTCCACAGTTAATAGTTTAAGGCAGAAATAACTAATCCCACACACACACACACACTAAAGAGCCACATTCCTTTCTATTGTTGCTTTGTCTTCCAAAGCCTGCACTGAGCATCCTGTATATAAATCTAATCTCAAATGCATTTAATCTACAAAAGAAGGATGTCATAAGCACTTAACAGATCAGATTTGTCCTATGGAGTGAAAATTTATTTATTTATTTATTTATTAGATTTGTATGCCACCCCTCTCCGTAAACTCAGGGCGGTTCACAACACAATAAACAGTTCATAACAAATCTAATAATTTAAAATTTAAAATATTTTTAAAACCCCATTATTAAGCAGACATACGTACAAACATACCATACATAAATTGTATAGGCCCGGGGGAGATATCTCAGTTCCCCCATGCCTGATGACAAAGGTGGGTTTTGAGGAGTTTACGAAAGGCAAGGAGGGTGGAGGCAGTTCTAATCTCTGGGGGGAGCTGGTTCCAGAGAGTTGGGGCCGCCACAGAGAAGGCTCTTCCCCTGGGGCCCGCCAAACGACATTGTTTAGTTGACGGGACTCGGAGAAGGCCCACTCTAGGGGACCTAATTGGTCACTGGGATTCGTGCGGCAGAAGACGGTCTCGGAGATATTCTGGTCCGATGCCATGAAGGGTTTTATAGGTCATAAACAACACTTAAAAATGGTTTTTACCCATTGTGTTCTTCCTCCCGCATTAGTTTCTTTATCTTACGTGCTTTTTTCATCCTAGCCAGCGGCGGGTTGCCCCTAGTTCAGACCGATTCTTAGAACCAGTAGTAGCAGGGTTGGGAGATTCTGCCCACCCATCCAGGAAGCTAGCGCGCCCACACAGACATACACACAAACCAATAGCAAACTAATTCACCACTGATCCTAGCGGTGCATTAGCTATTTATTGCTGTTTTTAAATCTGATTTTATTTCTTTGACAACGCTGTGACTGGACTAGACAGTTCTATTGCCATTCAGCCTTTCAAAGCTTGTCATTATTGTGTTTTATTCATTTCTAATATTTATACCCCTAAACTCTAAGAAGCAGCAATCAAACAGCCATCAAAGGATGAACAAAGGTGAGAGCAGGTGAGTTTCCCTTGGGAAGGTTTTTGAGGTGCTAGACAAGTCTCCTCCCCCCCCTTCCACCCCTCCCTTCCCAACCAGCCAAGCTTTGAAATGAAATTTCTATCAGGGCTTAATGACGGAGAGCTATCTTACAATCTCTTCATGTCTCAAATAGAAGGATTATTAATTGTATTTTATAGAAAGTCTCAGAACTGGAAGGAACAGTGAAAAGAGGCCGGAAAAAGACTCTGAAAGGGAAAACTGCCAGTAAAGAGGCAGCTTTTAAAACAGCCGCCATCAAAGACGAAGCCGTCAAAGAAGCAGCCACCAAAGGAGATGGGACAGGTGAAACTTCGGATGAGGTACTGAGATGTTTTTCTAAGCTAAGACAACCCTGATCCTAAATCACATCTTCATCCTCAGCTGCAGCATTGTCCTCATAACTTTTCTCAAAGTCCTTTGTAACAAAATGAAGAGGGAGCAACAAATTTTCAGTTTTTCCTTGGGTTTATCCTACCAGAAGGCGCATTCCACACTGCAATTCCACTAGAATTCCTTGTTAGGTGTTCAAATTGAGAAAACTATTCTAAAGAAGATGCATCTTGGGTCAAAAACCGAAACGTGAGATTAGGTTAAGATTCATTGGTTTCATAAGGATGTATTAATCAGTTGAATAAGCCACAGCATGCAGAAGCTCTGAAATCATTTATTTTATTTATTTATTTGTCAAACAATTATAGGGTGATAATTTGTACATATGAAACATTACATAAGTAATGATAAAAAGTAGACAATAGGACAGGGACGGTAGGCACAATGGTGCGCTTATGCACGCCCCTTACAGACCTCTTAGAAAGGAGGAGAGATCAATTGTAGATAGTCTAAGGTTAAAGGTTTTGGGGTTAGGAGTAGAAAACACAGAATCAGGTAGTGCATTCCAGGTGTTGATTACTCTGTTGCTGAAGTCGTATTTTTTGCAGTCAAGTTTGGAGCGGTTGACATTTAGTTTAAATCGATTTCGTGCTCGTGTGTTGTTGCGGTTGAAGGTGAAGTAGTCGTTAACAGGTAGGACATTTTGGTATATGATTTTATGAACTATAATTAAGTCGGAACAGAGACGACGGAGTTGTAAATTGTCTAAACCAAGAATTTCAAGTCTGGTGGAGTAAGGTATTTTGTTGTGAGAAGAGGAATGAAGGACTCTTCTTGTGAAATATTTCTGGACTCTCTCATGTTTGTTTGTCTCATTTATTGGCCACTCATCTTAGCTCATGCTGTGTCTTTTCAGTAACTTTTCCCTCCTTGTCACAGTTTTCACTTAATCAGAGTTTTCCATTACCAAACTACTTTTCAGCGCTTGAAATAAGCCAGAAATAGAAATTGTTTTAGTCAGATATGATATCCGTAAAGTTCTGCTTGGACATAACTGATGTTTTATTTGATCATTACTGAGAACAAAGGAAGAAATGGGCAGAATGACAATGGAGAATATATTTAATTCAGTAGATTATGCTAAACCTTCTTTCTCTTTCTTCAAACCAGGCCAGCAAAACACTTTTAGTTAGAATTCCAAGTACTAGCCTGGTTACAAGAGTTAACTTGTACTTGAAGAGTTAATATTCAAGGCTGTTTCGTCACTTCCTTTACTTTTGCCTGAGAAGGGGGAGTTGTGTTTACGCTTCGTGTGTATCTTCTTGTATTAGCTTTGTGCTTATTATCTATATTGTATTTTGCTTTGTGCTTTTATCTTGTAATTGCTCAGTGCTTATTATTCTGTATTTGCTTCGTGCTTATTCTGGATTGTTTATATTTTGTTTATATGTAAATAATACTTATTTAACTAAGTCTGTGTCTTGGCTTTATCACACATCCACGCTCTGTTAAAATTCTCTGCTCGGTGTTGTCGAAGGTTTCATAGCGTAACCGAGACAAGCCAACATTGGTTTCCAGTATAAGCACGAAGCAGATACAGAATAATAAGCACTGAGCAATTACAAGATAAAAGCACAAAGCAGTAGAATATGCATGGAGCAGCTAATGACCCTAGACTCCTACAACTTAGAGTGGCCAGAAACTGTGGAGTTTGGAAGCAATGTTCTGCACCAGGGGAACAGGACTAACAACAAAAGCAGCATTACATCTCCGAGATCAGCAGTGGGTTGCTGCCACTGCTGATCTATGAACTGGTAGCGCACTAGGGGGCAGGAAGCTCTGCCTACTTTCCCGGGTTGCTGCTGCGCATGCACAGAAGTGGTATGCACATCCGTGTGCCCACAGACCAGTAGTAATGGGTTTTAGAACCCGCTACTCTCTGAAATGAAAGTCCCATCTTTTTTTTTTTGTCAATGACACTGTAGTTTTGATGAAGATAGTAAGATCTGGCACGTGCCCTTAGTTATTGCCATTTGTGAACCACGGATATTGTACTCCTGATCTTCACAAATCACTACCTTTTTCAATAGCATTTGAACTAATCTGTTTTTACATGTCATCTTTTTTTATCTCGAAATAACAATAACAGTTTTAGATTTAGGCTTCTGAATAAACCTGCTGTACATACTGTAAGTACATACTGATTTCCAAGGGTTGTGTGTAACCCATAGTCGTCTCAGCTGCTGCTTATTTTTAGTTAATAATTACATTCAGTAGTTTTAATGTGGTGTAGAAAATTTACTACAGGTAGTCCTTGACTTACGGCCAGAATTAAGCCCCAAATGTCTGTTTTGGGAGAGACATTTGTTAAGTGAATTTTGTCACATTTTATGACTTTTCTCGCCATGGTTCTTAAGTGAATCACTGCAATTGCTAAGTTAATAACATGATTGGTAAGTGAATCTGAGTTTCCTGACTTACCCGTAGATTTGCTTGACAGAAGATCCTAAGTGGGGATCACAGGACTCAGGACACTGCAACCATCATAAATATGAGTCTGAATTTTGATTGTGTGACCATGGGGGATGCTGAAATGGTCATAAGTATGAAAAATGATCACGAGGCACTTTTCAACACTGTTGCAGCTTCGAACAATCACTAAATGAACTGATATAAATTGAGGACTGCATGTAGTGGCCCCAATTCTAAGGGAATTTGACTATGGAGGTACATATTCATTCATTCATATGCATATATACATACATATACATACATGTACATATATACACATATATGCATGCTTGCATACATACATGTATATATATATATATATATATATATATATATATATATATATGTGTGTGTGTGTGTGTGTGTGTGTCACATGTTTTTTTGCTGAATTTGAAAATTAAGGGAGACTAGGATAGATCTATTTCGGCCTTATTTTGGCCTCATCAGCTAGCCATACCCACTGGGACTTGAACCTGCAACCTATATACATCTGAAGGGATCAGATCTGGTGGCCTAGAGGTTAATTCTCTGCCTTACAAGACAGAGGCCCCAGGATCAAATCCCAGTAAAGGTATGGCTAGCTGATGAGGCCAGAACAAGGCCGAAATAGTGCTATCCCAGTCTCCCTTAATTTTAAATATTCAGCAAAAGTATATTATATATATATGTGTGTATGTGTGTATATATCATATATTTTTGCTGAATATTTAAAAATAAGGGAGACCAGGATAGCGCTATTTCGGCCTTGCTCTGGCCTCATCAGCTAGCCATACCTTTACTGGGATTTGATCCTGGGGCCTCTGCCTTGTAAGGCAGAGAATTAACCTCTAGGCCACCAGATCTGATCCCTTCAGATATATATATATATAATTCTCTGCCTTACAAGGCAAAGATTGCAGGTTCAAGTCCCAGTGGGTATGGCTAGCTGATGAGGCCAATATAAGGCCGAAATAGATCTATCCTAGTCTCTCTTAATTTTCAAATTCAGCAAAAAACATGCAAGCATGCATGCATATATGTGTACATATGTATACATGTATGTGTATATACTGATAATCTTGTATGAATAAATATCTCTCTGCCCAACTCTTATAACTGTTACAACTCTGCCCAACTGTTATAATTTCAGCATTTTCCATACATTCATAATTAATGCATAATTCATGTGTATCTGTGTTTGTGTTTATGTGCTGCCAATTATATTTGAAAAGCTAACGGCGGCTGAGAGAAAATCATTATATAATGAAATTAAAAGGCTTAAGAAAGCTGAAGAGCAAGCAAGATTGCAAGTACAAAGGTAAGTACACAAGGACCTATGCAGTGAAGGGCTACCAAAATTTTTGCTACCACACTGTGGGCGTGGCTTATGCAGGGCATCCTGCATTTTCTTTCAACAACTTTCAGTGCAAATTGGGTGCTGTGGGATGGAGCTCCATTTTCGTTACCCCACTGCATTCTCCCCCAGTCCGTGCAGTAGCCCACCCCTGGATGTATGACAATCATGTCATATTTACAAGATGTATAAATCTTCCTCTTTTCTTTTTTCAGACTTCAGAAGGAATTAAGTGACTTGAATAAATGTTGGGAAGTAAAGTTTGATATTCTAAAGAGAAGGTATGTTACTAATGATATCTATCCGATTGTATTAGCACATCATGCTAAGCCTTGTGTGTTTGCTTTGTTATATGATTTGTTAAACCTATCATTATGGCCTATTTCACCCATAACCCTTAGCCTGCAAAGTGCAACACACTCATACATAGTAATGAGAAAACCTCTTTGAACATTTTAAAGTGTTGGTAAAATACATACGCAACTAGAATTAGTCCAGAATCCTATAAGCAAATTATACACTGCTCAAAAAAAAAAAATGGAGCACTTAAACAACACAATTTAACTCCAAGTAAATCAAACTTCTGTGAAATCAAACTGTCCACTTAGGAAGCACACTGATTGACAATCAATTTTACCTGCTGTTGTGCACATTCAACTTTGTAGAGAAAAAATTATTCAATGAGAATATTTCATTCATTCAGATATAGGATGTGTTATTTGAGTGTTCCCTTTATTTTTTTGAGCAGTATATTATTATTATTATTATTATTATTATTATTATTATTATTATTAGATTTGTATGCCACCCCTCTCCGTAGACTAGGGGCGGCTCATAACAATAACAAAGACAATGTAAGAACAAATCTAATAATTTAAAAAACAGTAAAAAATCCCATTATTAAAAGCAAACATACACACAAACATACCATGTATAAACTGAATATGCCCGGGGGAGATGTCTCAGTTTCCCCATGCCTGATGGGTCTTAAGAACTTTACGAAAGGCAAGGAGGGTGGGGGCAGTTCTAATCTCCGGGGGGAGCTGGTTCCAGAGGGTCGGGGCCGCCACAGAGAAGGCTCTTCTCCTGGGTCCCGCCAAACAACATTGTTTAGTCAAAGGGACCCGGAGAAGGCCCACTCCTTTTCATGCATTACCTAAACCACAGTTAAAATTAGCAGGCAGAGAAAAATGCACTTTATCCTTCATTGAAACACTGAAGAAAGAAAGCTAAAATTTTGCCTGAGGAGAAAAATAGAAATCAGGGAAACTCTGAGGAATTGTGTGTTGAGAATGAAGTATGAAAAAGTCATTTTTTCCATTTCCTAAATAGTCGATAATTACAAGGACTGTACCCTGGGAGCTGTTGAATGTCTAGGTCGGGGATGTCAAACTCAAGGTCCAGGGGCTGGGTTTGGCCTGCAGCGTGCTTAGATCTTACCCGCAGGACCACCCTAAAAACAGCAAAGACTGGTCCGTGGTGCCTCTGGCAGCAAAATGGGAGCTGTCAGGGAGTTGCAGGAAGCCGTTGCACCTGAAAACAGAGCTCAGGAGTCACTGCTAGAGCGCTTGGGCCTCCACAGGTGCCTCTAACATGAGTGACCTCAAGCTGGCCATGGCCATCATGGACATGCCCACCCCAGTCCCCCAAGGTCAAACACAACTCTGATGTGACCCTCATTGAAATCAAGTTTGACACTCCTGGTCTAGGGGGATGACTCCTTATTGAGTAAGCAGAGACTGGAAAAGCAATATCAGGCAGCCTAGTTCCGAGAAAGAGTTAAATCAATGAGCAATCAGGAATTTACCTGAGGTTTTTGGTGGTTAGGGAATGTACTTGCAAATTTATCCTCTGTTAAGTGTTTGTACATGAATAGGTTAAGGTGACCACACATCCCACTTTTGGCGGGACAGTCCCACTTTTTAATAATTTGTCCCATGTCCCGCAGGGTTTTTAAAAAGCCCAGAGTGAATAAAGCATTTCCTTTCTCTGGGCAGTGGGAGAAGCTTCCTTCTCCCAGTGCCCAGAGAAAGGAAATGCTTTATTCACTCTGGGCTGCCCAGAGCGAATAAAGCATTTCCTTTCTCTGAGCACTGGGAGAGTGAATAAACTCCCAGCGGCCAGAAAAAAGAAACGCTTTATTCGCTCTGGGCAGTCCAGAGAGAATAAGGCATTTCTTTTCTCTGAGCACTGGGAGAGTGAATAAACAACTCCCAGCCACCAGAGAAAGGAAACACTTTATTCACTCTGGGTGGGTTATTTTGCCTCTCAGGTGTTAATATGATGCAGTTAATATGATTCCTGCTTAAGCAGAGGGTTGGACTAAAAGACCTCCAAGGTCCCTTCCAACTCTGTTATTGCTACAATGAGACTTTCTAAAAAGGCACATACAGATATCTTGTATAAAAGCTGTTTCCAAATCCAAATTTTAAGCCAAAAAGAAAGCAGTACCAGATTTATCTTAAACAGGGAAAAAAGGGGAGGACCCCTATTTTGGTTTTAATTTTTGAAAATTCTTTTAAATTAGTACGTTTTTAATATTCATTATTGTGTTCTAAGTCTACATGGATCCATTTCATGGATCATGTGAAGGATGATTGCATAGGAAGTAGTGGGTACAAATACTGGGAGTGGGGGGGAGATTCAATATTTCAGACTATAAAGGCAAATAATATTTTGTTATCTTATTTAAAAATAGTGTGTAGTAGCATTTGTCCACTTTGCTGTGGTTTAGGCTGGAATTGAAAGCTTTTGTTCTTATTAAGCAACAAAATTGACTGTTTTTCAATCTATGGGGACTTGTAGAAATAAGTGCACTGCAACATCAATATGTCTTGGAGAACTTCTATAAAGCTTTCAGTTTCATCCCTACTCTGATAAAAATGAAACTGCAGAGGGGGCAGTCATTTAATTAATTTAAAATTGGATTATTTCCATTTATTTCTAGCTTGCATGCTATTAAGAATGAGATGTATCTTAGACAATCACTGCAGCAATCAGTGAAATTCCGACGCCCATTACTAAATGACAGGGTAGGTATAATAGGTACCCATGTTCTGTTGTTTTTTTCTTTAAATCTAAAAGCACATTTTTGAAATTCAAAGTACTGAAAGGACTTGCTTTCTGATTTATATGGCTCTTCTAATATTATATATAACACTGTCAAACTATTTACTAAGTCCGCACTACTATTACTACTAGTTTTTTGCCCCATCATTCCTATCACCCATTTCATCCCACTTATGACTATATGACTGTAATTTATTGCTTGTATCCTTAAGATTTTTATTAATTTCTTTATTGCTTATTTGACCCCTATGACAATCATTAAGTGTTGTACCTCAGGATTCTTGACAAATGTATATTTTCTTTTTATGTACGCTGAGACAATATGCACCAAAGACAAATTCCATGGGTGTCCAATCACACTTGGCCAATAAAGAATTCTATTCTATTCTATTTTATTCTAGCATGAAGCCTAGTTTGAGGGGGGGGAGACACCAAATTTGACTTTTCATTTGAGATGTTCTTTGTTTTGTGGCATGCTTTTGTATGTCATAATGCTTACATGTCCTGCATGGATGTATTTATTTATTTATTCATTCATTTGTCCAATACACAAATACATAGGAAGAAAAATAGACATGTAGTAATATATATAAGGGTAAAAGTGAACTTAGAGGAGAGGATATATGAAAGAAAGAGAATATATATGATAAGTGAGAGAAAGGAAAGACAATTGGACAGGGAACGAAAGGCACACCAGTGCACTTATGTACGTCCCTTAATACTAATACTATTATGTAATACTATGCCTTGCAAGTTGTGACCCATTTGGTGAATAAGGAGCTCTAGCAGGGGTGGGTTCTAACTTACCTTACTGCCGGTTCACTTCCTTCTATGTCGCCTGGGTGCTTCGCTCACATGTACCATGTCAAAAAATAAATTTTAAAATGCTGAAAACAAGATGATGACATATGCACAGTGCCAGAAACTCAGCTCCTGTGCATGCGCAGAAATAAAAAACCCAGGGGGGGAAATCCATTTTTTAAAAAAATCCAAAAAAGATGGCAGCATTCATGAACTGGCACCAATAGAACCAGTTCCATTATATCATCATGACATCACCAGCAGGTTGCACCAGTTTGGGCAAACTGGTCCAAGCCCACCTCTGAGCAATAGATCACACAATGTCTTGTCCTTCTGTTTTGGAGAATGAACATTATTATCTTTCTTTTTCTTTTTTAAATACAGTGTTCCCTCGATTTTCGCGGGTTCGAACTTCGCGAAAAGTCTATACCACGGTTTTTCAAAAATATTAATTAAAAATTACTTCGTATAGGTTATTTCCCTATACTGTACCACGGTTTTCCCCGCCTGATGACATCATATGTCATCTGCCTTTAATAAATATTTTTTAAAAAACCTTTAATAAATAAACATGGTGAGTAATAATCTAAATGGTTGCTAAGGGAATGGGAAATTGCAATTTAGGGGTTTAAAGTGTTAAGGGAAGGCTTGTGATACTGTCCATAGCCAAAAATAGTGTATTTACTTCCGCATCTCTACTTCGCGGAAATTCGACTTTCGCGGGCGGTCTGGGAACGCATCCCCCGCAAAAATCGAGGGAACACTGTATAATCTTTATTACAAATAAATGGGGGAAGGGAATACAGAAAACAAAAGGTCTATTTAGTCATTGGTATAAATTCGTGCAGTTTTAAAGTATGCAATTCTAAAATAGTATACATATTTACATCGAGAAAAAAAAGGGGAAATAAAAAGTAAGAGCATGGAAAAGGAAAAAGGAGGGGTAGAAAGAGAGGAGAGAAAAGCAAAAGGCAAGAAAAGAAGAAGAGAAAGAAAAAAACAACGAAGTAAAAGAAGAGAGAGCATATAGAGAGATGATTGAGAATAGGACCAGCAAACGGCTGATGTATCGTATCCTTACGACGTAAAATTCATATTTATCGTTGGAGTGTCGTTCCCTAATTGTAAATTTCTATTGGTTAGATTAGGACTATAGTTTTAAAAAAATTTTATATGTGTGTGTGTGTGTGTGTGTGTGTGTGTGTGTGTATGCAGCAAAGTGTCTGCAGGGATTTCTATACAAGAATTAGGTTATTTTGTTGGATTACTATCGTTTTGTATTAAATGAAGTATTTTCCTTTTTTTCAGCCAATCATACCATTTGCCCCAGACTTGGTAAAATACTGTATCTTTTTGTAATTCCATAGTTAATTTTGCCATTTCTGCATATTCCATTATTTTAATTACAATGTTTAATATGGTAGGTGTTTGCTTCTGTTTCCAGGTCTGGGCATATAAGGTTCTTGCTGCCGTTATAATTTGAATTATAATAATAACTTCCAGGAAAAGGCAAATGAAAGATAATAATGTTATAGAATATTATTATCTTTCATTCGCCTTTTCCTGGCAGTTGTTCTTAATATGAACACCAGTGACAACAATTGTTCCTTCATAAATCCATTTTTCAAACTTTTCTGTAACTTCAGTTTTAGTAATAATTTTGAAAATGCTAGGATAGAGTATGAATTATGGTATAGGTTTTCACTCACTACTGAATCATTTGAATTATGATTACTTTCCAGAAAGCTTTGCCTATACACATCCAGAATCGAATTCAGAATCCTCCACGTAAACGCCGTTGGCTCTCAAGTACTTTGTATATGCAGTATTCACCTCTGGTATGTAATTTAACATATGGCTAATAATTTTGTTGCTAGTGCTACTAACCTTCCTGCCACTCAATCAGGGCCTGGAATATTACTAGTTTGCTCAAAAGTGATGGTGAAGTATTATAAATTCACAATCCAGGACACTCACAATTATTTGTAGCTTTTGTCAGAATGAAGGAAACAACCTTTTGGCTTTATGATGTAATCTCTTTCCCTTTTGTACATGCATGTGGTATCACAATACACATAGAAAATGCACAGAGTCTGCCTTGATGTTACAAAATGTCCTTCCTAGCCCCCATCCCTCAAGGACACTGTCACAACCCCTATTTGCCATCAGTTCTCCAAGTTAGCGATACAATCACAAGCACAATGCTAAAATGAAATGGCTGACTGCTCATTCAATAATCATTGGGTCCCAAATTTACAAAGAGGTACTTCCCCATAAAATGAGAAAGCAAACATTTTATTTAGTAGCTTAAGGCTACAGGATGGGAATGTTCTTTGAAACAAATACAGTGGTACCTCTACTTACAAACTTAATTTGTTCTGTGACCAGGTTCTTAAGTAGAAAAGTTTGTAAGAGGAAGCAATTTTCCCCATATCAATGTAAAAGCAAATAATGTGTACGATTGGGGAAACCACAAGGAGGGTGGAGGCCCTGTTTCCTCCAGGAGATTCCTAGAGAGGCTCCACAGAGGCTTCTCCCTGCCTTTTCCGGCCCTGTTTCCTCCCAGGAGATTCCTAGATGGGCCCCACGGAGGCTTCTCCCTGCCTTTTCCAGTTACAGTTTCGGAGGCTCGGGTTTGTAAGTGGGAAATAGTTCTTGAGAAGAGGCAAAAAAATCTTGAACACCTGGTTCTTATCTAGAAAAGTTCGTAAGTAAAGGTGTTCTTAGGTAGAGGTACCACTGTACTAGAAAGGAAAATAGGTAGCTCCCATTAAATCAGTGCTTTGTAGGATGCCATGCCCTTTTTGATATTGGTTTTATGAATGAGAAAATCTGTCTTCAGCCTCCAGTTTGGGAACGTACCTGCAACATGGATTCAACATTCCATTTTTTTCTCAAGAACTCTGAAAGTCTGATTAATCCTGCTTTGTGTTAGCATCACACAAAGCAGGATAATTCATTTTTGAATGACTGGATTGACCTACTGTTTAAAGGCATGGGTTGTTTAATTGTGATCCATTCAACAAATCATGCTTTGCAATTCTTGGTGGCTGGATTCACCCAACACACTAAACCAAAACCAACATTATAGCATTCTTCAAGATAAATTAGCTAATTCAGAATGTTTAAAATACATATATTAAAGTTGTAATGTCAAGAACTATATTTTCTCTGTTCCCCTTATATATTTATTTTGCTCAAATTTCTACAATTTATTAATCCGCAAATGCTATAATATGTATTAATATCATATCAATCAACCATATATATGCAATGATTCTCTTGTAATTTAATTGTATAAGCCCTACATGGCATGGGACCAGAATATCTCTGAGACCGCCTTCTGCCGCATGAATCCCAGCAACCAGTCAAGTCCCACAGAGTCGGCCTTCTCCAGGTTCCATCAATTAGACAATGTTGTTTGGCGGGGCCTAGGGGGAGAGCCTTCTCTGTGGGGGGCCTGGCCCTCTGGAATCAGCTCCCCCCCCTCCCAGAGATTCGTACTGCCCCCACTCTCCTCGCCTTCCGTAAGAGTCTGAAGACTCATTTATGTTGCCAGGCCTGGGGCCATTAGATCTTTGCACCCGGGCAATGAATGTGTTGAGAGAATGGAATGATTGTTAGTTATGCTTTTGGGTTTTTTTAGATTTTTAATTAATTAATTGGATTCAAGATATTTTGTATTATATGTTGTGAGCCGCCCTGAGTCCACGGAGAGAGGCGGCATAGAAATCCAATCAATAAATAAATAATAAAATATTTAATTTCAGCCGGAGATAACTACTGAGATAGATATTGAGTCAGCTGATGAAGAACAAAGTGATGCTAACAATCCAGTTACAATTGAAATACCCAATGCTTTAACACAAGGCAAGTAATTCTTATTTAACATATACTGTAGTCCCTCACCTATCGCTGGTGTTACATTCCAGACCTGGCCGCGATAGGTGAAATCCGCGATGGGGAATTTATCGACTGATAGTACTTATTTAAGTATTTATATTGTAATTGTTTGGTAAGTTTTCATTGTTTTAAGTGTTTATAAACCCTTCCCACACTGTATTTATTTTAGATACAGTATTTAAATACAGTATTTACAATTTTAGATTTTTTATTTTTTTTAAACCTGCCGATCGAGTTCGGCGGGCTGTTTAAATCTGCCGATCGACTTCCTCAGAAACCCGCGATGAAGTGAAGCCGCAGTAGGTGAAGCGTGGTATAGCGAGGGACTACTGTACAGGGGTGTGCTGCTGGGGGTTCGCTGGGGTTTGGGAGAAACTCTAGCTAAGATTCTGTGCAGTTCGGAGAACCCCTAAATCCCAGTCCCTGCCCACCCTACCTGCCCTTCCCCTCCCAGGAGTCTCCACACAGCCCATTTTGGATGGAAGTAACTGCAGGGCACATGCGGAGGCTCCGGGAGGGGGAAAACGGGCCTATTGGAAGTTTGGGAAACTGAAAATGGGCCTCCCCTTTCCAGTAATGGGACCTCTTCCACCCTGTGGAGGGCCTGTGGAGCCTGTAGAACAGCTTTTCACCTCCCCAGAACTTTGAGGAAAGCTTCCATAGCCCAGGAAGGGCAAAAAGCCCCCCCCCCACTGTGGTGCAGGAGGCTGACTAGGTCAGGCCCACCATGGTCATATTCATCCAACAACTGGGCAAAGAACCCTTTGCTATAATTTTTGAAGTCCATCCCTGAACATATGGTAATTATTATTATTCTTATTTCATGTGGCCTCAATTATCTTGGTTATTTTTAAATCTTACAGATTTCTATTTAATTTCTTGCTGATTATGATGTAAACATATTCTTCAGTTTAAAAATGAATGCATATAATTCTGTTGTTTATTTCATATTCCAACAGAAGCGGTTAAATTTTATTTTTCCAGACACTTTTCCGAATTGCTATGTACACCTAACTGGCTACAAGAGCTAGAAATAGCCTTGTGTGGAATGAACATATGTAAAATAATTAATTAAGGTTACAACCCTTCCTAGATTGAGGGAGGGGATTTTAGCTTATTTCAATAGATACTATCGCAAGGACTTATAATGTTGAACATTCTGCACAGGTAGTGGTACTGACTAATCATGTTTGTGAACTTCCAAAACTTTAATAAATCTAGTGTCATTGTTAGTAGGACTGAGCAACAATACAGATTCAAAATACACATTCTCTAAGGTAGATCACCAATCAATGTATTCTTCCCTGCTCTAAGTGTAAAATATTCAATCCAAGCAAAGTTATTTTGCTATTGAAGAAAGTCTTATAGATGAAATTTGTACACCTGGGTATTACAGTGATCCCTCGATTATCGCGAGGGTTCCGTTCCAAGACCCCTCGCGATAATCGATTTTTCGCGATGTAGGGTTGCGGAAGTAAAAACACCATCTGTGTATGCGCGCCCTTTTTTTCATGGCCGCGCATGCGCAGATGGTGGAGTTTGCGTGGGCGGCAGGGAAGACCCAGGGAAGGTTCCTTCCGCCGCCCAGCAGCTGATCTGCTCGGTAGCGCAGCAGCAGCGAGCAGACAAAGATCGGGGTTTCCCCGCCGCCCACGCAAAGGGGAAACCCCGATTCGGCTCCTCGCTGCTGCTGCGCTACCGAGCAGATCAGCTGCTGGGCGGCGGAAGGAACCTTCCCTGGGTCTTCCTCGCTGATGCCCCCGCTCACCCGCCCGGCGCCCGCCGCCCACCAGCAAGAGGGGGAGAGATACAGAAAGAGAGAGAAGGAAAGAAAGAGATGAGAGAGGGAGGAAGAGAGTGTGAGAGAGGAAGAAGCAAGATAGAGAAAGAGAGAGAGAAAGAAAGATGAGAAAGGAAGGAAGAGAGTGACGTCATCGGGTGGGAAAAATCGCGATATAGCGTTTCGCGAAGAACGAGATCGCGAAAATCGAGGGATCACTGTACTAGAAATATCACAAACCTTAAACCCGATGATATGTTCTTAGTCTTGGCTTATAAACCATGGTCTACCATCTGACTATTAATCAATTCTGGTCCCGCTTGGTTTCCTAGCCGAGGAAAAATCAACCAGAATAAAGCATTTGGTTGAAATAGGTATTATACTAGACAAAACACAAGAATATTTACTGTAGTCCCATTAGGAATATGTGCAGCAGCAGTTATTAGATTAAAAACTTTTATCCACCCGATAAAAGGTATTATCTGCCCTGGCTAGCAATAGGACAACCATCTGACGCTTTTACATCAGATGATGCTTTTAACTCATAAAACAGTTTTTCTCAGATTTGGCAACTTGAAATGGCCCTCAACTCCCAGAATTCCCCAACCAGTATATTGTTTCAAGAATTCTAGGATTTAAGGGCCACAATGTTGAGAAACATTGAACTAGAAAGAAATCAGGAGATCAATCTGATAACATCTGAATGCCAAGCATATGCTTGATCCAAAGCTACCATGTTTCCCCGAAAATAAGACACTGACTTATATTAATTTTTGCTCCAAAAGTTGTGCTATGTCTTATTTTTTGGAGGTGCCTTATATTTCTCAAATAAGACAAATTCACAGGCAGAAAAGCTGACAACCCCAAAGAAAGTGTACCATACAGTACACTGATTACGGTACGGTACCTGTCAGTATGGCACCCACACACACAAACGACGGCACTTATATGGTACAACAGTATACTCCCGCTATTGCAGCTTCCAGCCACCAGAGGAACTACAGTCTACGCACTGTAGTGGAGACTGTAATGGCGGTGAGACAGCAGCAGACTGTGTCTGCTGTACTGGACAGTACAAAGCGATGGAAGGGGCCAGCAGGGGATGCCACATTATTACGGTACCGCTATGAACAGCTTTGAATGGTACCGTATGTTTTTCCACCGTACCGTATGTAAACTTGACTACGCCTTATTTTCAGGGGGTGCCTTATATTAGCAAATTCTGCAAAACCTCTGACATGCCTTACTTTCAGGGTACATCTTATTTTCAGGGAAACAGGGTATATGATCCATTCTCTCTTCTTACTTATTTAGAGGTAAGCCATATGTTGGTTCATATAATGAGCTAAGCAGTGAAGGGCTACCAAACCTTTTACTACCACCCTGTGGGCGTGGCTTATGCAGGACACCCTTCATTTTCTTTCAACATCTCTCAATGCAAATTGGGTGCTCTGGGGTGGAGCTCCATTTTTGCTACCCCACTGCGTGTCCCCCGCCCCCGTCGAGGCAGCAGCCACCCTTGGAGCTAAGTCATAATATGAATCAATTGGTTTTGATTTAATGTGTTGTGTGAGTATAGCTATTGTGACTTACAAATCATTGTTACAATTTAAAGTGATGCGAAGCCATCCAACTCTAGTTTATTGAATAAATCGTGGTTTTAAAATAATTGTTTAACCCAACAGGTGACAACTATCATTTTGATCAATGTGATTAGTCGTAGACAACTATGTAAATTGTAGTAGCAACTCAGGGAAGATGAATAACCTCATCATCATTTTCTGCTTTGCTTTGGAGAACTTTATTATCTCTTCTCAATCATTGATAAAATAGATAGTGGACAATTTCCAAGCTTTCCACCCTGTGAAAATAAAATTCCATGTTTACTTTTCCAGATTGAAGAAGACTTTTCTCACAGTCTGGTAGCCAGGCAGTATTTGCTGTTTGTTATCTTTAGAAACAGTCTTAATGAGTAAGAAAAACACGAACCCCTAAGATAAAACTGCCAAGAAATACCAACTCTTTGCATAGTTTGTAAAAACAGAGAAAGCTTAAACAATACTCAAATCTCGTGCACAGAATCAGCTTAGTTATTTTGATAGATTGCATTGTATGTTTCTTCTTCTTTTTCAGACCAAACAAGTCAAAAAGAAGACCAGATTTAAAATCTGGGGGAAGTCAGGACCTTTTGTAAAATAAATTTAAATTCTTTATTTCATTTATTAATAAAAATTATTTCAAACAAAACATTTAGATCTGTCATTATGTAATATTAGATCTTCTGTTCAAGTTTGTGAGAAATTTCATCGCAATAAAAATTTCAAAATTGTGAAATGGGAAAAATTACCTATAATCCTGTCATAATTAAATACTTTTAAGATTTGGGATTACCTAGGAAAAGTTCATCATTAGTTATGACGCTTTCCCGCTGCAATCAAACAAATGATTGGCTCGCATTAATGAACTATAATAAATATGAATTGCCAATTAATATTGTTTAGATCCTTGGTTCCCAACGTGGAGCCCATGCCCAACAGTGGGGGGGGGGGATTTGATTTTTAATTGAAGCTTGTTTAAACCAAGGTAAACCAAGGTAATCAAGTTCCTTTTTTGAATAGTAAGAATTATATGTCATGGAGGGGGCATCAGGATTTTAGAGATGCAAAAGCCAAAAAAAGGTTGGGAACCACTGGTTTAGATTAATCTTCCCAACTAGGGACCCTTCAGATTGTTGAATTTCAGATCCATCATCCCCTGCTAAAATAGCCAGGAGAGAAGAATGGTTCGACTACTGTAATGCTCTCTACATGGGGCTACCTTTGAAAAGTGTTCGGAAACTTCAGATCGTGCAAAATGCAGCTGCGAGAGCAGTCATGGGCTTACCTAGGTATGCCCATGTTTCACCATCACTCCGCAGTCTGCATTGGCTGCCGATCAATTTCCGGTCACAATTCAAAGTGTTGGTTATGACCTTTAAAGCCCTTCATGGCATTGGACCAGAATATCTCCAAGACCGCCGCCTGCCGCACGAATCCCAGCGACCGATTAGGTCCCACAGAGTGGGCCTTCTCCGGGTCCCGTCAACTAAACAATGTCGGTTGGCGGGCCCCAGGGGAAAAGCCTTCTCTGTGGCGGCACCGGCTCAATGGAACCAACTCCCCCCGGAGATTAGAACTGCCCCTACTCTCCCTGCCTTCCGTAAACTCCTTAAAACCCACCTTTGCCGTCAGGCATGGGGGAATTGAAACATCTCCCCCTGGGCATGTTTAATTTATACATGGTATGCTTGTGTGTGTGTCTGTTAGTTTATGGGGTTTTTTAAATTTCTAAATATTTTAATTAATTGCATTATTTATGATTTGTTTCACTTGTTGTGAGCCGCCCCGAGTCTTCGGAGAGGGGCGGCATACAAATCCAAATAATAAATAAAATAAATAAATAAACTTACCAGGCCAGAAATGTGGAGATTGTGAGCTGCAGATGTACTTTAGCATTGAAAAATTGGCTGGGTGACTTTGAACCAGTCATTCCCTCTCAATTCAGTTTATTGACAGGATTGCTGCTGAGGGGGAAATAGGAGAAGGATGATGTACTGATTCTGTTCATTGCCTTGAGTTATTTGTAGAAATAAGATGGGATACAATAAAAAATATATAAATAAATAAAATATGAGAGATAAAACTATGGACGTACAAACCATTTGTCAGGTATACAGTATATGTGTTCTGTGTTAGCAAAAACTTCAGAAGAGAAGGATTTAGGGGTAGTGATTTCTGACAGTCTGAAAATAGGTGAGCAGTGTGGTCGGGCGGTAGGAAAAGCAAGTAGAATGCTTGGCTGCATAGCTAGAGGTATAACAAGCAGGAAAAGGGAGATTGTGATCTCCTTATATAGAGCGCTGGTGAGACCACATTTGGAATACTGCGTTCAGTTCTGGAGACCTCACCTACAAAAAGATACTGACAAAATTGAACGGGTCCAAAGACGGGCTACAAGAATGGTGGAAGGTCTTAAGCATAAAACGTATCAGGAAAGAATTAATGAACTCAATCTGTATAGTCTGGAGGACAGAGAGAAAGGGGGGACATGATCAAAACATTTAAATATGTTAAAGGGTTAAATAGTTGGGGGAAAGATCAAAAGCAACATGATAAAATATTATTTTACTGAAAGAGTAGTAGATCCTTGGAACAAACTTCCAGCAGACGTGGTTGGTAAGTTCACAGTAACTGAATTTAAACATGCCTGGGATAAACATATATCCATTGTAAGATAAAATACAGGAAATAGTATAAGGGCAGACTAGATGGACCATGAGGTCTTTTTCTACCGTCAGTCTTCTATGTTTCTATGTTTCTATATGAGTAGTCCTCGACTTACAACCATTTCTTTAGTTCAAGGTTACAGTGGCACTGCAAAAATGACTTATGGCCAGTTTTCACAGTTATGACCATTTCGGCATCTCCGCAGACATGCAATCAAACTTTGGGTGTTTGTCAGCATGTATGTCTGATGGTTGTAGGATCCTAGGGTCCTCTTGGGATTGTCATTTCTTCTCCCTAAGAATCTTCTGACAAGGAAGTCAATGGGGGAAGCCAGATTCACTTAACAACCATATGATTCACTTAACAGCCTCATGCTGTCAACCATTGAAAAAAGTCATAAAATGGGGCATGGTTAATTTAACATCTGTCTTGCTTGGCAGTAGAAATTTTTCTAGTCGTAAGTCAAGGACCATCTGTACTGCTCTTTTCTTTGATCAAAGAAAAGGACATGACCTTGGGATTGCTTTAAAGTCACCGTGAGAAAGGGATATTATTTTTCTGCCTTTTCTGCCCAGGTAAAAAGAAATTCCAATTTTCTGAAAAAGTAGGCTGGATTTAATAGGCAGATGTTCTCATCAAGTAGGCTCTAAGGATGTGATACTTTTTCTTTGAAATTTGATAATGAGCTGGACTGTTGTTTCAAAAAGAGAAAACAAAAAGTAAAAATATTTCAATGGAGGGAAATAAGAAACTCCCTAGGGATCAGCATCTAGTACTTTTCTACTTCTTTATAAATTAGTTCAGTTAAATAGGTGAAAAATAATTCCCCATAATTTAACCTTAAAAGTTATGAAAACTAAACTGTAGCTAAAGGGAAATTATCTTGGGTCAAAGAAGCTAGCTTAATAAGATGTTGAATCAGAGGCAACATTAACAAAAGGGGAAATTTTAATGTTAAGGATCATTAAGAAAGACATTGAAAATAACATTAATGTTGTGGTTAGCTCTGGCCTAGCTCCTGCCCCAAGGACTGTGGATGTGGGGGAGACATCCATATGCTGCAGGCCTGTTTTGCCCCCGGTGGAATCTGCTGATGAAGGCTACTCTGACCAAGAAGACATGAGTGACAGGGAGGAGGAGAGTGTGGCAGACAGCTCAGAAGGAGATCAATTATCTAGCTCCTCCTTGGATTCAGAACAAGAGTTAATGATACAGCCACGCATGTGGAGAGTGATGCATAGGCAACAACAACTGAGAGATTATTATCAAAGAAAATGAGGCCACCTGTGGTTGGGTGGGGCTGTGGTAATTAGTGAGGCTGCTATAAAAAGCAGCCTGTGGATTTGGCCATTGTGGAGGATTATCTGATCGTTGTGTTTCTTGACTGCTTAACTGACTTTGACTTTTTGTGTGCTGGTTTTTCCCCGCTTTGAAACTAAACCAGGGCAAATTGTGTTTCACTTTGTGAAAGAAGAAGGACTGTGAATTGCCTCACAGCTGCAAGCTAAGTATCACAGAACTGATAAGGGACTTGTACAAATTACCAGTTTGTTTGGAGACAAGTGCTCTTTGCTATACCAAAAGAGGGCTTAGGTTAAGTGAATTTTCATTATAAAGAACATTGTTTTGAATTTTCAAACGTGTGTGTGTCTGAAATTTGTACTTGTGAATTTTTGTGAGGAGTCTGCCAGAGAGCCCGACAGAACAATTACCAACCTTATAATGCCTTCCTACAAATATATAACATTTACTGCATCTGAAATACCATGCTTACAAAAAAAGCATCATAGAGTTGAAAAAGTGCAGAAAAAGATGAATAAAATACCTAAAGATGTTAAGTACCTAGAATTGTAGAAAAAGTGACTAGAACTGTGATGGCAAACCTATGGAACGTGTGCCACAGGTGGCACATGGAGCCATATTGGAGGGTACATGAGACATTGCCCTATGTCAGCTCCAGTGCTCATGCATGTGCTAGCCTTCTGATTCTTGGCCTTGGGGAAGGCTGTTTCGCCCTCTGGAGGCTTCAGGGAACTTTCAAGTGCAAAATAATGCCCAATGGACAAACCGGAAGTTTAGAAAAACAGACTTCCGTTTTGTGCATTATGCTGTTTTTCGCACTGAGGATTCAGGGAAGCTTCCCTAAAGGCCCGGAGTGCAAAAAACAGCACAGTGCACAAACCAGAAGTCCATTTTTCCTAACTTATGGTTTGGCTGTTTTTTACCATCCCAGGCTTCAGTGAGGCATATGTGGGGATGGGCATTACGCACAGACACAGGGGCAGGGAGTTGCACATTCATGGGGGGGGAGGGAATGAGTATGGGCACACACACACACACACACACGTACACAAACACCACCCTTTTGGATGTGAACTAAAAAAGGTTCTCCATCCCTGGGCTAGAATATAAACAGGACTTTTTTAGAAAAAAGAGGGGCAAGAGGTAAATGGTCAAAATATATCAATCCGTGCTGTCATCGTCATCAGCCATTCAGTCATGTCCAATCCTTGGCTGTTCTATGGATCAAATCTCCTTTACCTATAAAGCCTTTCATGGCACCGGACCAGGATATCTGCAAGACCGCCTTCTGCCGCACGAATCCCAACGGCCGGTTAGGTCCCACAGAGTTGGTCTTCTCCGGGTCCCGTCGACTAAACAATGTCGTCTGGCGGGACACAGGGGAAGAGCCTTCTCTGTGACGGCTCCGACCCTCTGGAATCAGCTCCCTCCAGAGATTAGGACTTCCCCTACCCTCCTTGCCTTTCGTAAACTCCTTAAAACCCACCTCTGTCGTCAAGCATGAGGGAACTGAGACATCTCCCCCTGCCTATGCAGTTTTTGTGCATGATATGACTGTATGTATGTTCTTTATACTGTATTGGGGTTCCTTGCTTTTAGATTTTTAAATGTACAACTGTTATTTTAGATTCTAATTATTAGATTTGTCATTATATATTGTTTTTATCAGTTGTGAGCCGCTCCGAGTCTTTAAATAAATAAATAAATACATACATACATACATACATACATACATACATACATACATACATACATACATACATAAGCAAGCCTCTCTATCTCTCATCAACCTTCTTCAGATCTGCCATGGTCATCAGGCCATGGGGAAAAATAACTGAAACAAACTTGTCCTCTTTTTCTCAAGCCTAAGAACCAGAAGTCACCTATTGGGAAAGACACATAGAACAGACAAAATAAGATTCACCTTCACACAGTGTATAATTAATCTGTGGAAATTGTTACCAGTGAACTGAATTATCTCTGCTACCCTGGAAAATTTTAAAAGCTTTTTTATGGAGGACAGATCACTCAGGAGGAGTCTTGTAGTTTTGAAAAGTAAATTATATTTCAGGATTGGGTAAAAAATTGTTCCAAAATTGCAAAAGAACAATAGCCATCAAAGAGTATGGCTCCATTTCCTTCTCGTGAAAATCTCAGAACTATCTGGTAGGCCATTGTGAGGAAAAAATTAAACCCTCTCAAACTTGGAAATACAGTAGGAAAAAAAATGCTCATTTTTGGCTTCACTCCTTTGAGGTTACAACACAGAGCCACAAGCCCTGCATTCTACCTTGTTAACCATATCAGTTCAACATCTGCTAAGAAAATACAGTATTTTCAGCACTGAATCCATAAATATTGACAGTAGTTTTTCTAAGATCATAAGAACAACAATTGTGTTTCTTGTTACAAATATATATGCTGCCCAATCCCAGAATGACTAAAGTTAATTTGAGCCTAAAACCAATGTTAATTTTATTTTATTATTTTGCATCAGTGATGCAATCATTGACTGGTTAGTTTATTTTTTAAGTCAAACACCTTTCTAATTGTTAAAGGAACTAATTATACCAGCTGGACTTCAAAGAATATACAATATTTGCCTGGTCGTGACAGTACGTGTTGCAGTAAAATAATTTATTGAGGCTTCTGGTTTTCTCTTTCTAAAAGAGCACATTTATTATGTAAACTTGACTTTTTCTTCCAGCAAAAAAGACACAGGAATGTCAGATCCTTAGAACTGGGGTGACAGTATCTTATTGAAACATTATAGTGATAACTTTATCAGCAATGTGTGACATAGGGCGGCACCAGACCATAACATGTGCCTTTGTCATAGGTGTCTACAAACATTTCATATAAATTGCTTGTCTATTTTGAAAGAAAGCCGATGTCCCCTTACCTCTCTCATCTACTTTGCTGTTGAATTTAACTTTTTAATGTACGATTTTTGAATTTGAAACTAAAGAGCCGGTCTGAAGGACAAAACTCAGATGCAACATTGCTAGTGACACTTTAAATGGAATTTTTCATTCAGACTTTGACATTAAACTAGAAAGGCCTTTTCGCTGTGACCATACAAGCATAATAAATTCTGTATGTTTGTGATACTGAATGAATCTTGCCCATATGCTGCACTGCAAGGCTACATGAATGAAGCATTTACCAAATCAGGCCCACCACATTAAACAGAAAAACAATCTTTATTCATGGTAACTTATCAGTTTCAATTAATCAACCTCAACAATGGAAATTCTGATGTGCTCAAGCAACTTGAAAGCCATAGGTCATCTCCAGGGCAGCCATGTTGTGTCTTTGTGTTCATGGCTTCAAACAAAGCAACATCTCCCATAAATGTCCATATTCAGTCCCATGTAGCTGTTTTTAAGCATTGAAGCTCAATACCCTCGCTAATGTATCCACCTTCTCAAAGATGTGTACCAGGTTTGTGTGGGGTTTTGTTGCTGCAAGATGTAATGGTTTTCCTACTATTTTGAAGCTCCTGTTAAGATCAAACAAAGGGAAAGGCATTTCCATTGGCCGGCCATCCTTTCAGTTTCTCTGCTGCTATGTGAATAAGCATTGTGCAAAAAAATTGAAAGGGGGTAACCATTGGTTTGATTTGGTTACACGGTTTCGTAAAGCGCTCCCTCCCACTGCCTTAGGGTCTGCGAAAGGTCTGTGACCCGTTTAGAACTGCCAAGTGAAATGTCATGTTGCCCCTCCCAAGCGAGAGTATCTGCATTCATTTGATCAGTATAAAAAATGATTGGGGATGGGAAGATCAGGGCTTTTGAATTGCAATTTATAGCAGTTTACAAAAATGCACATTGTTGGAAAAGAAAACATGGAAGTGTTTCTTTCTAAATTGCATTACCTGTGAAATGTCATTAGTCCTTTTTTTTTTTAAAGGATATTTGCATCCAATTTTTACTATGAAACCTGAGATAGGCTTGAAGAAAAGAAAGAAACTAAGTTTTCTTCTTTGTGTTAACTCTTACCCTCTCGTTGTCGCGCTCAATTTCATGTGGACATCCAAACATCTGGGATATCAATTTTTATGCTGTTTTTTACAAAGCCCTTGTTTGGATTTTTCTTTTAATGATAATTGCCTCTGCGCTAAGCTAGGGCTTCAGATCAACATAAAACTCACATTTTCTTAGCTGGAGATAATTAATAAATAGATATTTAAGTGCATCTCTGTTTAATTTCATAGTATTTGCAAATGATAATTGGTTACAATTAGGTGGATTTTTTATTTATTTTTTCCTACTACCGTCTCCTCCCTGTTATTTCCTAGTTAACTTTTATGAAAAAGCTTTTTAAAATATATAGACAATATGAAACTAATCCATTGCATTGGAGGTCACTATTTTGAATAATTTTACAGTTGTAAAATTTTATTTGAAATGCAATGAAGTTTATACTCGGGTGCTTCAGAGACTCTTTCTCTCTCTCTCTCTCCCTCTCCCCCCCTTCCTCCCCCTCTCTCTATCTCGCTCCCTCTTCCCCCTCTCTCTCCAACCTCCCTCCCTTCCTCCCTCTCTCTCTCCCTCCCTCCCCCCTCTCTACCTCCCTCCCTCCCTCCCTTTCTCCCCAGTAAAACCTGATTTTTCAAGTGGACATCTATTCGAAAATTTCCAGAACTGAGGACTAATGTTCCTGATAGAAAGGGAGTAGCAATATTTAATTAGAAGTGCATGGCTCTTTGAACTGGACATTTGGCTGACTTCTCCTGTCTGCTTTCCCTGCCAAAGAATTAGAGGTTTACGGTCACTACTTGCAGTGGAAATGGAGAGTAGTTATTTATAGAAATTCTCTCACAGATGTCTGCGCACCTGCTTCCCAAACTTCGGAAGTTTTTTGAACAGGACAGCAGTATTTCACTAAAAGCTGCACTGGTGACGTCACCTGATTAACTGCTAGGCTCGAAGACGTCACTTTCCACACAAGAGCAACCTGTGTGTGAACAATAAGACCTTCGCACAGCAGCTGGAATAGACGCTCACATGTAAATGAATGCTGTGTATGAAAGGAGAGCATCGGAGCCTATTTGGTGGCATTCGCCGCTGCCTGAGAATTCTCCGCTAATAGCGATCCACAATGGAGATGCCACCGTTTTGTCCTGACAGAAGTTTCTGTGCCGTGAACAGCTGCATCTGGCAGAAGTTCAACAAGTGTAATTTTTCCCAGCCGGGAGGGGCATGGGGGAGGGAGGCTGCACCTGCTGAACTTCTGTCTTTCACAAAACTCTTAGCGGTACAGGAAGCCTGTTAGTAAAAGACAGCCTCCCTAATTTCACTGTGTTCCACAGACAATTAGTCTGTTGTTGAAAACCACTTCACCTTTTTTCAAGGACTGCTTTAAAAACAAAAACAAAAAAAACCTTGTATTCCCTATACTATGTACTGTATAGATATTGTAGCTCGTCTGACCACCTGGCAGGTATGGAAAGACCCACCAAGTTCAGGGATTTCACGCCAAAATGGAACTAAGTTCCTTCTCTTACCTGTGAACCTTGTTCATAGATAAACCATGATTTTTATGTCCATCTACTCAAATGTTCTAAAGCCCAGTGAAAACTTCCAGAGAGATGTATAAAGAGGGGGAATCATTGGAAACAATCTTATACATATCTATTCCAAAATAAGCCCCACTAAATAGATTTGCTGTCAGAAAACTGAATATAATTTTTTATTTATTCTTTGTCCAATATACAATACATATGGAAGAGAATAGACATTAAGTAATATATATGAAGATAGAAAGTAAAAAAGAAGAGAAGTGGATGGGAGGGAGAGGATATATATGATATAAGAGATAAGGAGAGAATATATATGATTTATAGATAGATGATAGATAGATAGATAGATAGATAGATAGATAGATAGATAGATGATAGATAGATAGATAGATAGATAGATAGATAGATAGATAGATAGATAAGGAGAGAATATGTATGATATTTAAGATAAGGGAAGACAATTGGACAGGGGACGATAGGCACATCAGTGCACTTATATACGCCCCTTACTGGCCTCTTAGGAACCTGGAGAGGTCAATCGTGGAGAGTCTAAGGGAGAAATGTTGGGGGTTGGGAGTTGACACTATTGAGTCCGGTAATGAGTTCCACGCTTCGACAACTCGATTGTTAAAGTCATATTTTTTACAGTCCAGTTTGGAGCGGTTAATATTAATTTTGAATCTGTTGAGTGCTCTTGTGTTGTTGCGGTTGAAGCTGAAGTAGTAGCCGACAGGCAGGACGTTGCAGCATATGATCTTGTGGGCAATACTTAAATCGTGTTTTATGTTGCAACCAAAGTTTTTTTTAGCCTTTTAGCCATACAATGGTCTTATGGATTGTTTTGCTTAATCCTCATCTTCTCCCCATCTCTTCAATTCAAGGAATGTATTTCAGGGTAAGAGGTAGTAGGCTATCATGAATGAAAATGCTAGATTTTTGTAAAAATCACTCGGTTTAAAATTATATTTAACAATACAATTTGGGATAGGTTGCCTGCCTTTCTCTCCCACTTTCCTTTAGGGTAAATTAACACAGCAGAATAGAGCTATACTATTTGTGTTGTATTAGTATTATTATTGCATGCTTTAAAGCTATTAAAAAACCCTGCTCAATTTTTATTCACAATAAGAATTGGAAGGAATCTTGGAGGTCCTCTAGTCGAAGCCCCTGCTCAATTTATTCAGAATAACAGAGTTGGTAGATACCTTAGAAGTATTCTAGTCCAACCCCTTTCAATAAATTCGGAAGAAAGGAGTTGGAAAGGATTAACATTAGAGAGCAGGATGACATTTGGACATCTCTCTCTCTCTCTCTCACTCTCTCTCTCTCTTTCCCTCCCTCCCTCCCTCTCCCTCCCCCTTTCCCTGCCCCCCTCTGCTTTAAGAGACGGCCCGACCAACCTTGCAGGGTTGTTAGTTCCACCCCAAGCATGTAATACTTAGGTGGCAAACCCCATGGTTTGTAGTCAAACTTATTTTAGAGCCATTTTCAAAGCAATTGGTGAAGAACTTTAGGAGATTTTAGATCATGAACAAATGAATATTTATATTTTTGAACCTCTTGCTCAATTTATTCAGAGTAACTGAGTTTGAGGTCTTCTAGTCCAACCCCCTGCTCAATTTTTGTTAAGAATAAGAATTGAAAGGAACTTTGGTGGTCTTGTAGTCTAACCCCCTGTTCAGTTTATTCAGAATAACATACTTGGGAGGGACCTTGGAGGGCTACAAGAATGGTGGAAGGTCTTAAGCATAAAACGTATCAGGAAAGACTTAATGAACTCAATCTGTATAGTCTGGAGGACAGAAGGAAAAGGGGGGACATGATCGAAACATTTAAATATATTAAAGGGTTAAATAAGGTCCAGGAGGGAAGTGTTTTTAATAGGAAAGTGAACACAAGAACAAGGGGACACAATCTGAAGTTAGTTGGGGGAAAGATCAAAAGCAACATGAGAAAATATTATTTTACTGAAAGAGTAGTAGATCCTTGGAACAAACTTCCAGCAGACGTGGTAGATAAATCCACAGTAACTGAATTTAAACATGCCTGGGATAAACATATATCCATCCTAAGATAAAATACAGAAAATAGTATAAGGGCAGACTAGATGGACCATGAGGTCTTTTTCTGCTGTCAGACTTCTATGTTTCTATGTTTCTATGTGTTCTAGTCCAACCCCCTGCTCAATTTGTTCATAAGAACAGAGTTTGAAGGAATTAACATTAAAAAGCAGAGTGATATTTGGACATCTCTCTCCCTCCCTCCCTGTCCCCCTCTGCTTTAAGAGACTGGCCCAACCCATCTACCAAGAAAAGATAAGAGCAGCCTACCTCACAGGGTTCTTGGTTCCACCCAAGCATGCAATATTTAGGAGGCAATCTAATCTATGGTTCCTTTATGTTCTGAGGAGAGTTTCCTATGGCAGTTGAAACAATTATCAGCAGCCAATGAAAACATGCCTCCTCTGTTTGTCACCAGTCTCCATGCCAAGCATTTAGCAATAGCATTTAGACTTATATACCGCTTCATGGTGCTTTTACAGCCCTTTCTAAGCAGTTTACAGAATCAGCAAATTGCCCCCAACAATCTGGTCCACATTTTACCCACCTCAGAAGGCTGAGTCAATCTCGAGCTAGTGATAACTTTTGAACTGCTAAACTACAGCTAGCAGTTAGCTGAAATAGCCTGCAGTGCTGCACTCTAATCACTGTGCCACCCCGGCAACTCCCTGTTTTTTCACCAGCCAATCAAAACACGGCTCCTGTGTTTTTCACCAGCCAATCCTATGTTTTTCACCAGTTTTTACCTGTCACAGATGTGACAACTATATAATGTGAGTATATAAAAAGGACTGTGATGGAATGCGATGCTGTGTTAAAATTTCAAAGCTATCAGTGAAGAACTTTCAGAGATTTGACGTCCCAAACAAATGTACATTTACATTTTTATTAATATAGATGCTTTAAAGCTATTAAAACCATAAACTTCACATGAGGAAAATAATGCTAACAATAGATTCAAATTCTGTTTGTCAGTCTGCTAGTAGACAAGTACTGGATAGACTACTAATGGTTTTCAAAGTGGAAAAAAATATAGTAGATACCTATGATATATTTACAGGGAGCCAATTCAGGTTTGAACATTTTTTTATTTATTTGTCTGTCTGTCTATCTATCTATCTATCTATCTATCTATCTATTTATTTATTTATTTACATTTATTATTATTATTATTATTATTATTATTATTATTACAGTATTATTATTATTATTATTTATTAGATTTGTATGCCGCCCCTCTCCAAAGACTCAGGGCGGCTCACAACAGTAATAGAAACAATATAACAGTGAAACAAATCTAATATTAAAATAAAACATATCTAAAACCCCAGCAATTTAAAACCATACAACACATACATACCAAACATAAAATATAAAAGCCTGGGGGAGGATGTCTCAGTTCCCCCACGCCTGGCGTTAAAGTTGGGTCTTGAGTAATTTGCGAAAGACAAGGAAGGTGGGGGCAGTTCTAATCTTGGGGGGGCCGCCACAGAGAAGGCTCTTCCCCTGGGGCCCGCCAAACGACATTGTTTGGTTGACGGGACCCGGAGAAGGCCAACTCTGTGGGACCTTATCAGCCGCTGGGATTCGTGCGGTAGAAGGCAGTTCCGGAGGTATTCTGGTCCAATGCCATGTAGGGCTTTAAAGGTCATTACCAACACTTATATGCCGGCCATCTTCTTGTGGACTCAGGGTAGCGAACAACAATAAAATAAGATACAAAAGTTAAAACAACATAATAAAAATGTTCATCCCTCAATCATTCAACAGTCATTCAACAATTAGGCCAGAGCAAGGTGAATGTATGTGTGCATTATGCTTTAAGAGCCCAATTAATTTTAGAATTTACATAAATCCAAACCCATTATATATTACTAGTTATTCAATGAAATACTTTCTCCTCCTTTCTAAACTACTCAAAATCATTTGCATTCATTGGTCCAAAAATAGCATTCAGAAAAACCATTCTTAATAATAACATT
The DNA here is from genome assembly GCF_031021105.1 of Erythrolamprus reginae. NCBI lineage: Eukaryota > Metazoa > Chordata > Lepidosauria > Squamata > Dipsadidae > Erythrolamprus > Erythrolamprus reginae. The sequence continues at coordinate 32,300,445 of NC_091963.1, read as the reverse complement.
GACAATTGCATATTTTATGTGGATTGTTGGTTTTTTGTTTGCAAACCCTAGTTTTACTCAGCCAAGATCCTGAGTTTATATAACACATACAGCCATGGTGTAATTACATAAGTTTGGTATATCCCACACATTAGATTAAAATATTATGGAGTCATTTTTGTTCCCAAGTGTCATGCAAACAAAAACAAATGTTCTATAGATACACAACCAATTTTTAACAATGTCCAACATGTTTTCTTCTAAAACTGGGTTGGTTGACGTTTAGCCTGTTTTTAATGAAGTAGCATAAAACTCACACCAAGTTCTTGAATGTTTAGAAATGGGACAGATTGAACCATGGTTATACTAGAGAATACCATTGATAAACCATTGAGTATATGATGAGAGGGACTTTTTTTTCATCACAGACCAGACATATTGCATAAAAGTGAAATTAGCTCCCATAATACATGCTGGTGATTTTTCAAAACCATAAGAGACTGTTTTGCAATTCAAATGCTACTATACAGTAATGGCAAATGCTTTGTAATCTAAAAATGTACTTCACCCAAGTTAGCTTCCTTAGAAATTTTCCTACATTCCCAATAATAATAATAATAATAATAATAATAATAATAATAATTATTATTATTATTATTATTATTACTATTAATTAGATTTGTATGCCGCCCCTCTCCGAAGACTTGGGGCAGCTCACAACAATAATAAAAACAATATTATAGTAGAACAAATCTAATATTAAAAAACATATAAAACCCTATCATATTTAAAAAACTAAACAACACATTCATACCAAACATAAAACAAAATATAAAAGAGCCTGGGGGAAAGGTGTCTCAACCCCCCATGCCTGGCGGTATAAGTGAGTCTTGAGTAGTTTACGAAAGACAGAGGGGGCAGTTCTAATCTCCAGGGGGAGTTGATTCCAGAGGGCCGGGGCCTCCACAGAGAAGGCTCTTCCCCTGTTTAGTCGACGGGACCCGGAGAAGGCCAACTCTGTGGGACCTTATCGGTCGCTGGGATTCGTGCGGTAGCAGCGGTTCTGGAGATACTCTGGTCCAATGCCATGTAGGGCTTTAAATTTAATGCAGGAATTAAATTTTAATCAGGACAAGATAATTTTTAATGATAGTGGATGATGGGGATCCAACAATCAAAGTATGATTTTGTAAGACAAAGCCATGATTTAGTCAGCTACTGTGTATTATTAACCATAATCAAATGCAAGCCATGAAGCATAGTTTATTAAATGTTTTAAAGTTTATTAAATAAACTTTAAAACTTTATTAGCTGGATTCACAAAAACATTAAACCCAAATCAAACAAAACATGCAAGCATAGTCTATACTTTAATGACATAGACCAATTTCTGGCCCACATAATACACTAAAAATAACTTCATTACACAGGCTAGATTTTCATTACATACAGTACTACCGCCATACGTCTATCTTTTTGTAATCCATCAGCCAAGCAAGGTATAATTTTATCTTGCTTCCTATCAAACAGACGTGGGTAGTGTAGAGATTCAAGTGATTCCCTTCCTCCCTTCCTTCCTTCCTTCCTTCCTTCCTTCCTTCCTTTTTTCTCTTTCTCTTTCTCTTTCTCTATCTTTCTCTCTTCTGCAGATGAGGAAGGGCTTGAACAATCAAGGTTACTGTCTTCACCTCTTGTGTCTACTGGACACTGATGTGGGTCAGACTCCTCTGCCTTATTTGGAACAATTGTCTGCACAAAAATGATTGAATGCTTTCAATTTTTCTAAAGCTTAGGAGGAACCCAAAACAAATTAGCCAGATGAGAAGCTCCCGAGAGTGCTTGAGCATTTTCTGACCAAATGTCACAATGGTAAAGTGAGTCAAGATATTTCTGGGGCACTGCTTCTAACTGTTAAGGAGCACTGGAGTGTTTTCCCTGCTTCAAAAAAAACAACAACCTTTAAATAAAGAAACTTAGGGCCATATCTCTCTGAATTATTATTCTGCAAAAGATTTACCATTAAAATACAATTAAAAATTAGTTGCTAAACTGAGCTTGATGTCTAAAAATGCAGACTTTGTGGAATGTAAAATAAAATGTGCTCTGTCAATCCATCAAAATAAAACCACCTTTTATTTAAATAGCTGTTGTTTTAAATAGGGCAAAGTGAAGAACTTTGAAGATAAAACAGTTTTTCCAATCAGTTTTAATGGTATATTAGTCTATGTTGAGGCGATCCAAGATTCAGCATGCAGCACACAATATTGCTCCTGGCATATTTATTTTTACAATGTGGGTCTTAGGTTCACAGACAGAATTAATCCACATTGTGCTGTGTAATCTACAGCAGATTCGGGCAATATGTTAAAGAATAATAGGGCTTCATTTTGATTAATGTGTCAGGTGAACCCATTCAGGGTTTTTTTTTCCCCTGCTGTCTTTTGTGTTGCTTTAGCGAACCTTAGAAAGAACAACTGATACAGACTTTCTAACTGATTTTAGGCTTGTAGGTCAAATTTACTCAACCTGTTGATCTTTAGATTTGTTGGTAGTTAAGCTTCCAGAATTTCCAGCTGGAGATTCTGGTAATGATTGATTGTTTTTCAGGTGATATTCTCTTCCCAGCACATCCCAAGGATAACAGCTTGGGGGAAACTGGTTTTAGTATTTAACCTCTGTTGTGATTCAGTCTGAGGCTCCTCAGGGAACGGCTGGAACTCTGCCGGCTCCATGCTCAGAGGGGGAGGACGAGGAACAGGAGGAGGAGGAGGACCAGGCAGACGTGGAAGAGGAATGTCAGGACGAGGAGGAGGGGGAACAGCCTGAGACCCCCGGGGGGGGAGCTCTCCCCAGCGAGTAGCCTGGAGTCATTAGATGAGAACGCACAAGCCATCATAGATATGAGGCAGAGAAGGGCAGCACAACGAAGGGGACAATTAGCCAGGTATTTCCATCCCTAATAGGCAACAGCTGGGTTTGGGTGTGGTTCTCCTCAGAAAGGTTGAAAAGGCAGGCCCGCCCTTCCTGTATTGTGGAGAGTTATCTTTTGGGAGTCCTGTGACCTTGCTTCGATCCTTGGCGTCTCTGATTCTGGCTCGTGGCCTCGAAGGCTGAAAACTTGGGGGAGGCGTGGGTTTTATTATCTACAGTGGTGTCTGTGCCAGCAAGAAGCCTGTTGTATTGTCCGGCCGTCGTGACTCTTCTGTGAAGCTTCACAGCATTCCAGTTTGTAAGAACAGTTTTTGTTATCTGTGTTTGTTTTCAAAGATATAAAAGGACTTTGCTTTTTACCAGCGTGTCTGGATACTCTTTTTAGTTGGTGTTGGCGTCTGGGGGAACCCAGACAGAACAACCTCCATCCAAAGTGTGCCTTAATTTGGTTGGGCCCTTCTTTCCAAGCTAAAGATTTCTTATACAGTGGAACCCCGACATAAGAGCTGCTCTACTTACGAGCAACTCGAGATAAGAGCTGGGAGGGGAGAGATATTTTTGTTCTACTTACAAGCCCAAATTCGAGATACGAGCGCCAAGGAGCTGTCTCCTGAAGCCGAACGCTAACGTCCGCGTTCGGCTTCAGGAGACAGCTGCTAAGCGGCGCGCGTGTTTTAAAAGGTTGCAGCCGGCCTGGGGGGCTCGGGGGGTGCTTGCAGCCAGCCTGGGGGGCTTGCCAGCACCCCCACGAGCCCCCCAGGCCGGCTGCAACCTTTTAAAACACGCACGCGGCTTCGCAGCTGTCTCCTGAAGCTGAACGCGGAAGTTAGCTCTTTTTCTTTCTCTCTTTTACCTTCCCTTCCTCTATTTCTTCTTTTCTTTCTCCTTCCCACCTTCTTCCCTCCCTCCCTTCACTCATTCCTCTCTTACTCTCCCCTTTCATAAGTTTCCTTGCTTCCTTCCTCTGTTCCTGTCCCTTCCCTCTTTCCTTCCTTCCTTCCCACCCTCCGTCCATTCATTCACCCATTCCTCTCTTGATCGCTTAAAGCCGGTCCCTGGTGCAAAAAGGGTTGGGGACCTCTGTCCTACAGGATTGGGTGGCAGAGAAGTTGAACATATGTAAATTTAAAAGTTTAAGAAAGTTTACAAGTTAAGTGAAAGAAACTTCATTATTCATTTATATGTACATGTACATTTCTTCATTAAAAACTTGTCTTTCTGCATAATTTAGACTAACTTTGTGAGTTTTTTGAGGGCTGGAACCAATTAAAATTATTTACATTAATTCCTATGGGGAAAAGTCGTTCGAGATAAGAGCTGCTCGACTTAAGAGCCCAGGTCCGGAACGAATTAAACTCGTATCTCGAGGTACCACTGTACTTGGGTAAGCGGCTGCCTCTTGGGCACTAATTGGCCATTGATTTTGTACGCCTAGCCCAGTTTGCACCAAGATCACAAAATGTCTGTCTTGTTTGGGCTTGAGGCTCCAAATTCTTTGTGATTACCCAATTAGAATGAAGCTGATGGCAACCAGACAGGATGCAAAAGTGAAACGAGCAGGAACTCAGTTGGAGGGTGACAGTGTTTCCCCCACACCCTTTTCACACAATGGCCCTTTGCAAGCCCCTACCGTTCTTCAGGCTTCAACTCAGCTCCTTTTACTCTGCCAGTGGCATTTCCAAAGGATTGTTGCCCTAGAAACTTGGTTTCAACCTCCTGCTATATATCAACAAGCTTGTTTTAGCAATTCCCCTGCCTGAATTACAGTTACACAGTTTGGCGCTTCTTTCAAATTTCCTCCCATTACTTGGGCCAAAGAAAGGCATTTTTCCCTCCTTTAGAAATGAATTGGCTTAATTAGTAAGTAGATTAATGGCAATGGCTGGTGAGTTGGTTTCCAGCAGAGTTTCACCAGAGAGGGTTAATCGGAGTCAGGGCTGGAATCGTTCCCAGAACTGGCTGCCAGCCATTTTCCATCAACAAATCAACCCAGAAACAAATGCACTCACTCCTCGCAGTTCCTATCGGAGAAATAGAGATGATGAGCTTCTTTTGAGAGCCACCAGCAGCAAAGCTGCCCAGACGTGTGGTTTTTCCGCTACAGGGCCATCAAAGGACACCCAGATTCTGACTTTGCTCAGCATTCAACCCGAAGTTTCAAAGTCCTGGCCCAAAAGATGGGCCATCCAAGTGAGGGAAGGAAATTCAAACTTTCCCTTCTTGCTCTCTTTCTGCTTTCTCATTTCTGTAATTTAATATGGATTGCCAGTCGTGAGAACCTGCAATATCAAGCTGCAAAGACTTGCAGCTTCATTCTAATTGGATAATCACAAAGAATTTGGAGCCACAAGACAGTCATTTTGTGATCTTGGTGCAAACTGGGCTAGGCGTACAAAATCAATGGCCAATTAGTCTAGATTATCTTCCTGCTTTTTGGACTTTCTTTTAAACCTACTTAAGCCCAGTTTATACTCTTGGAAAGTCCTACTCACGTTTGTGTGAATCCCCTTTGCTTTTAGAGCTGCTACATCTGGGTCGCAGAAATCCAAGCAACCACTAGATGGCGACAGAGAGTTAGATAATTATTTTTTTCCTATTTCTTTCTTGTGGGCTAGTAGCTGAAAGAACGTCTACAAGACTTTTATGCTAAATTCACCCATTGAAAAGATTATGATTGGATAGGTGTCAGTTGAACTGAAAATTTGAGTTTTACCACGTTGGCCTCATTGTGCAAATTATGTGTTGCTTTACCACTATATCAAGAACAAAATTGCATTTATGGACCAAGACTTATTTCCTGACATCCGTATTGTAATCTGATGGTGGAAATTTGAGCACTGCAACAAAGGATGGTTTGGAATTGATGGAAATGTGTAACCAAGTTTTTCACTTTCACCCAAATTCTGTTTCTGAAATAAACATGAATCTATTTTAAATTTCAGGAATAGTTTTGGTGTGAAGTGTCTGCAATATCATACAGATTTCTACGATCCCAATACTGTATTTAAATAAGAAAGTGAGTACTGTAGTAGAAATAGCACAATCCATTTTCATTTTCTCCATATTGACCAAAAAAAATACATTCATGGTTAAAAAAATAATAATAAGTTGTCTTGCAAAAACAGGAAACGTATCCTGTAAAGAAACGTCTGGAGAATAGCAGTGAAATTTATGCTAGAAGAGGCAAGCTGGTTTCATAGTTTTCCTTTTCAAGATATGAAGAAGGGATCCAGTGAAAAATGACACATGCTTTAGCATTTTAGAAAGCTGGCAACTAGCAGAGAGCCTTTCTCTCCCTCTTCCCTTCTCCCCTCCCCCCCCACCCCCCAATTTAACTTTCTGCCTCTGAACAAAGAGGTCGGCAAAACTAGCTAGGTTGTAATGAGTTCTGTGTCCCAAGCCCATTAAGGGCATCATGGAAACATATTGTATCGAAATAGTTTGGAAGAGAATAACGGGGATGAAAGAGAATGGGTGCTTTGATCAGCTCCCTGGGGTCCTGAGCGCGCACAGACCGGCTTTGCAAGGCCTCATTCAGCTCTAGCGAGACACACTTACAAGACCATTCAATGTGATTTGCATATCTGCAATTTATCACATCGGAACCCTCCAACATTTTTTTTTTTTGCAAGGTAAATAAAAGTTGGATTGAATAACAAATATCAATCATCTCACAGCGAAAGGGAGAGGAAACGGCGGGTGCAACTCAAAGTAGCGCAGATCTCTGCAAAGAGGCAAAAGAAAACGTTTAGCCCAGCGAAGGGAAGTTCAAAGAGACTTTGACAACAGGTTCAAGGCTAGTTTTGGTTTGGTTTTGTTTTTAAAGGAAGCCTGCCACAAATAAACCCTTTGGGATTTCCAACTCGTGTAAAAGTAGGAAGCATTAAAACTCGAATGAGAGAAAACCACTAAATGTGGTTTTGTGTAATTAATTATCACCTGCTGCTTTTATAGAAAAGCATAAACCACCCCCCAAAAAACCCCTCCCAAGAATAGGAAAATCATACTTCTGTTTGTCCCGAAGTGATATCAGTAAGAGAGAGAGAGAGAGAGAGAGAGAGAGAGAGAGAGAGAGAGAGAGAATTTAAGGGGATTCGTCTCCAGAACAAGAGGCAAGTTAACAGGCAGCCATTGTCTAGCCCTTCAAAAAAAACTTCAGTTAAACACCAAATGAGAATCTTCAACTTGACCTTGGAAAGGCTCGGCGCCTCCAGCTAATTTATCAAACCACCCTAGTGACAATGATGTATTTCCAAGTATTGTCAGATCTTGAAAAGATTGATAAATTCGCCGCTGTTACACCCAGAGTCTGCCTTCCCCTTTGGAGGGAGACACGCCGTAAAAAAAAGCGTACCTCCTCATCCCCAGGTCGGGGTGGGGTTGAGCGGGGGGGGGGGTAGGAGGTAGCGGGGAGAGGAATGAAAGGCCGCGAAGGCGAAGAGAAACGAGCCCCCTTAAATCAGTCTGGCCATATTTCCCGGAGGAGCACAAGAAAGCTGGAGACAATCCTTCTCATATTTAACGCAATATTTCTTGGCTGTGGCGAGGAACAAAAGTCATAGCAAGACGTCTTTGTGACTAATTCAGTCAAAGGGTCGGCTCTGGTTCCCCTGCCGAAAGGTCACTGTCGTTGTGTATGGTCCACCAAGGGGGGGTTTTCACAGGGAAAACGGAGCCAGCTGTCCCTGTCACACTCTCCACACTGGGGGGAGTGCACACTGTGCATGGTTATTAGCTTCATTCTACACCTGCAAAACCTACCCATTTCCAAGACTTTTCAAGGCTTTTCCCCCCTTTTCTTTTTGGACCCCCTTTTTTTCAGCCTCGTCCACTTTGACAACAACTATTCACGTTTTTCCCCTGAAAAGGACTGGGAAAGAAGGAGGGGCGCTTTCTGCGCATTCTAGTGGGTACCCATTGAGACTCGAGCTAAAGGAGCTGCCTCCCACAAAACAAACTTTGACAAAGTCCCGAATAGTTTGCACCAACGTGGAAACGGGCTGTTGCTAACTGAAGTATCCCTGGGGTTCGGTGTACAAAGGAGACACGCTCGCTCCCCAGGGAAAGCTAGCCCTCCATTTCTTCACCGGTGTCTGGGCGCTTTACCTGCGGGCTGATCTCGCCGAGAGGGACAAAGCAGGGCACCGTTTCCCTCTTTTCGCCTTTCCCTCTTTCAAAATACGCTGCAGAAATGGGAAATGGCCTAAGCCTGCCAGAAACAACCAGGCCGATTGGGAAATATTTAATAATCTGCCAATGCCCCGATTGATTGCTACAGTGTGCGCCAGCCTTTAAACAGGAGGGAAGACTGGCCAGGGCAGGAGGGTGGGTGGCTTTGCGCGAGGGCGGGAGCGTGGCCGGGCGGCAGGATTGGGGTCCAGTTTCGGCTGCTCTCGTCCTCCTTCCCGGCCTATCCACAGGAGCTTCTCTGCTCCCGCTAATGCTCCCTTCTTTGCCCTAATGGGTTGGGCAGAAGTCTAAGAAATAGCCAATGCCCGCAGACGCAGACCATAGGGGACCGGACAGGAAGGGAGTCACCTGTTTGTCTTAAGACAGGAAAGTCAGTCAAAGGCCATTTCCCAGAAGAGGTGGGTTGATTTTTTTTCTTTGCCTCGGCGTGGCAAGCTCGACCTGTTTTGGGAAGCCTCTGTCTCTGGCGTTTTGACAGGCGCTCAGCGCAACAAGTTGTCTTCAGAGCAGGTGGGAGGAAAGGGAATTGGAATCTGGGGGAGGGTCAGAGTGGCGAATAAGCCCCGAGGCTCGGAGACCTTTCCCGGACTCCGGAAACTAGGCTGAACCTCAAAAAGGGAACCGCCACGTTCCTGGATACTTCTAACCTAAGCTACAAGCTTGCCAGGGATTGTTGGCGAGCGCCTAGATTATTTTTGGTCAGGAAGATCCAGTTCTTTTCTCTGTGTCAGGCGCCTAACAAGTGGTTCCGACATGAAGGTGGCGGTTTTCTCCTTGCAGCCCCCCTCGGGCTGTCCGCAGCCACTAGTACACCTCTGTCCCGCTGGTTCAGGCCTCAGGCAGGCCCGTGATTACGGAACCCCTCTTGGAGACCTCCATGCGCAACGGTGCCAAGCAAGCGGATACCGTTTCTTGACTGCCTCTTCCCAGGAGACCAGACCTTTAACAGCAAGGAGAGAGGACTTAAAGTTCCGACAGGGGAGACTTTCCCCTTCCCGGGGCCTCGCGAGCCGGCTTCTTGCCGATTCTCCCGGACCCCGAGTTTTTTGGGGGAGAAGCAGGACGCACTGTGCGTCTCCAGAAGGGGACCGTCCCAGCCGCTCGCCTCAGAGCGTGAAGAGAGATTGTCCAAGCTGCTCAGAAAGGCGTCTAGCACTCGAGAATATGGCTCAAAGCACTAAGCACTCTGACTGAGGCCTTTGGGGGTTGCCCTGCTCCTGATAATGACGAGCTGAGACCGGGGGCAGCTGCGGGGGAGGCGAGGAGCGAAGCTTTTAGGAGACCCAGAAAGGCCCCTGCGCACCGGGCTGCCTGCGCGCTCGGCTTGAGAAGGCAGCTCTCTCTACTGCAGCCGCGCGCGCCTCATTCAACAGCTCCAGCCCTTATTCCCCCCTCCCTCCTCCCTCTTTTGTTCGCCTTAAAAGTAATGCTGCGAATTAAAAGAAATGACAATGTTTTCTCCCAGCTCGCAAGTCCCAGAGAAGAGCCCTTGAGCTTGGCAAAATCAGGCGAATCATTCAGCGTGCCATCCCGCACCTGTGATCTTGGCATTGAAAACCCCGCAGACCTATTCCCTATTAAACTTAATTATTCCCTCAAGCACACAATGGTTGAAACGGAGCAGGTCGGAGTCTGTTTATTGGCCGTAAATGTTTTTCTGAAGATCTTCTGAATGTCATTGTTAGCTTGTTGTTTGAGGCTGCCCTCGTTCTTTCAGCCTGGAGTAGCCTTGGACTTTTCAATTTTCAATCGTAACATCTGCTTAATCGTACGCATCAAAATATGGAGACACAAAACATATGTAATGGTGGATTTGTTAAATCCTGGTAATGAGTTATTAACAAGGGAAAACAATGGGCCAGGATGGTGAGAGCCTTATGGTAACAGAGTCACTTTAATAGAACGCTTGACGTTCCCCTTCTTGATAAATGGAACTAAGGTCTGAACGCCAGGTGATAGCAAGAAAATCAATGTCTTTAGAGGCCAGTACGGAGACTTTTTTTTTCTGTGTGAAAAATTAGAAGACATAAAATTTAATTGGCTGATAAGAGAGGGGAAAGTAGTGGCCTTAAGTTTAATTGCCAGTTGAAGGCTTAGCAAAAGGAGAAAGAGAGAGGAGGGGGGGAGAAAAACCCGAACAAAAAACCCCCGAGACTAGGGCCTATTTGTTTGCTTGCATCTCAGCTCTTACTGCAAGTGTATCATTGAAAATGCGTTTTATTATAACACATGTCATGCTTTACAGTTCCCATATTGTGTCAAGACAATGCTTAATGGTACATTAAAGACAAGCAAACCATGCCAACACGTCTTGGAGACATTGTAAGGGCCTCTCTCAATCTCTTTGCTTGCTTTAGGCAGCTGCAGCCCAGCACCCAGGGACACAAAAAGAACAAGTTTGAAATACCAGGTGCATCCGAGAGAAACTCGACAGGGATTGATATGTTATAGCCCAGGACATGAACCTAGCTATAAAGATATCATTTTGATTGTCTCCAGCTTCCACGCCATGTAAAAAAAAAAGGCAAGAGGCGCCCGGGAAGCCTCATTCTGCTGCCAGCAAAGCCTTTTCCCATCCCGGAGTCCTCCTATCTCCCTCAGCCAAGTCTGAGCACCTGTTGGCCAGAGCCCCCACATCCCGTCGTGGGAATCGTTGCCTGCCGAAGCTTCCAGGTCTAGAAAATGCAATTTGTTGTGGAATGAGTGTGGGTCCATTCCCACAGGCTTCATGGGAGGGGAGGGGGGGAAGACACACATAGAGGGAGAGGGTGAAGAGGAGATTTAGCGGGGACCCTCAACTGGTGTTTGTTCATCCTGGCAGCTGGTCCCCGATGCCACCGCAAAAGAGGCCTTAATGGGAATGGGATGAGTTCATGCCTAGCGGAGGTTTCACACCCCATATATTACAAGGCTTTAATCCCAATATTGGCAGATTAGAAAGCCTGGGAATCCCAAAGGGGCAGGTTCTCAGTCTCCATTTAGGCGCAGTTTCTTTTTTTCATCCTGCCCTGCCTTTGATTTTCAGAGAAAGCAGCTTCCTTTCTGGTATTTTTTTTTTCCTGCACTTGGAGCCGAAAGAGATTGATGCCTTGAGGTTTTCTGTTTCTGGCTTTGTCCAGTCCAGGAGTCCATCTTCTTCGAAGGCAAGGATAGTCTCATTAATAGAAATAGAAAGAAAATCGGGGGTCTTAGTAAACTGTTGCGTCATCTGCTGGGACTGCAGCAGCAGCAGCCCCGGTCTGTCTTGTAGACATAAATCTCAGAAGAGGCATCTCAGCCCCTTGGGAGATTGTGCACAGAGCAGCCAACTTTCATGTTTATGTTTATTTAGATTTGTATGCCGCCCCTCTCCTCAGACTCGGGGCGGCTCACAACAAAGTGAAAAAACAGTTTACAACAAATCTAAATTTCTACTAAATTTCTACTAAATTTCTACTAAATTTCTATCTAAATTTCTACTAAAAACATTTTAAAAACCCCATTTTCTAAACACACATACATACACACATACCATTCATAAATTGTATATGCCCGGGGGAGATGTCTCAGTTCCCCCATGCCTGACGACACAGGTGGGTCTTAAGGAGCTTACGAAAGGCAAGGAGAGTAGGGGCAGTTCTAATCTCAGGGGGGAGTTGGTTCCAGAGGGCCAGGGCCGCCACAGAGAAGGCTCTTCCCCTGGGGCCCGCCAACCGACATTGTTTAATTGACGGACCCGGAGAAGGCCCACTCTGTGGGACCTAATCGGTCGCTGGTATTTGTGTGGCAGCAGGCGGTCTCGGAGATATTCTGGTCCAGTGCCATGAAGGGCTTTAAAGGTCATAACCAACACTTTGAATTGTGACCGGAAGTTGATCGGCAACCAATGCAGACTGCGGAGTGTTGGTGAAACATGGGCATACCTAGGTAGGCCCATGACTGCTCTCGCAGCTGCATTTTGCACGATCTGAAGTTTCCGAACACTTTTCAAAGGTAGCCCCATGTAGAGAGCATTACAGTAGACGAACCTCGAGGTGATGAGGGCATGAGTGACTGTGAGCAGTGAGTCCCTGTCCAGATAGGGCCGCAACTGGTGCACCAGGCGAACCTGGGCAAACGCCCCCCTCACCACAGCTGAAAGATGGTTCTCTAATGTGAGCTGTGGATCGAGGAGGACGCCCAAGTTGCGGACCCTCTCCGAGGGGGTCAATACTTCCCCTCCCAGGGTAATGGAAGGACAGATGGAGTTGTCCTTGGGAGGCAAAACCCACAGCCACTCCGTCTTATCCGGGTTGAGTTTGAGTCTGTTGACACCCATCCAGACCCCAACAGCCTCCAGACACCGGCACATCACTTCCACTGCTTTGTGAGTGTCTACTGAATGGGTGGAAATCTTTCTCAACCTGAACATTGAAGAATAGTTTAGATCTTTGCCCAAATTGGCGAGTTGCTTTTTTCCCCCAAGCTCATTGGCCAATTCCAATATTAGGAGTAAACGTTCTGAAGAAAATTTCAGAAACTAAATATTTTTCTACCAGAGTTTCTTTTAAAGTCTTGAAGTACTAGATTTTTTAAAAAATGATTTCGTTTGATCTTTCAGCCCCTTCCCCCAACCTCAACAATTGCATGCTGTTGGCTTCCGATCAGACTGTTGGGGAGGGTGGCAGAGCATTATTTATTTGAATGCAAACGCACAGCCCTCAAAGGGAGGGGCTTATTGAAGAATCCCTTTATTGTCGCTATTGATTAATTTTTTTTTTATTTTTGCGAGGGGGGAGAGGAGGAGAGACCAGAGAAAACGCTAGTTTCAAACGCCTGAATAGCTGTCAGTCATGGAAGCCCACACGCTGGTTCCTTCCAGTGTCAAACAATATTATACACAGACACGCGCGGGCGCGCGAGGGCGACTGTGGCTGCTCCATTGGTTTGGGGAGGTGTTTGTGCGTCTTTTAGTTTTCTTTTGCCATTCTCGGGCCTGCCTTAATAAATAGCACTTTGACTCTTGGGAGAGTGGTTGATTTCACTAAGCCTGTGGATTACACGCGTATGTGGAAACACACACACACACACACACCTTTTGAATTATTTTCCTGGCCTGTAAAACATTCGCTGCAACTACTGTGTTGTGGAGAGCTGAGGAACAGCGGCAAAAGACTTAGGGGACGATTTGAAGATCGGACGCGTCAAGTCAAACCAGAAGAGTCACATGACAGAAACTCCGTGTTTTACCCCGAGCAACCGGGCCCTTCCGCTTGATCTGCGCTAGACTTAAAGGGTGTGATGGGGCCATTCCTGAACGATGAAGCGCGCGCGCGCACCTCCTTGCGCCCGCAAGTGATGCCTTCGAAGAGAGGACGCCCCGCAACCGAGTTAGGGTGGTGCAAAGCCAGGGGTGGGCTGCTGTCCGGACGGGGGGGACGGGAGGCGCAGTGGGGTAGCGAAAATGGAGCTCCACCCCAGAGCACCCAATTTGCACTGAAAGATATTGAAAGAAAATGCAGGGCGTCCTGCATAAGCCGCGCCCACTGTGTGGTAGTAAAAAAAAATGGTAGCCCTTCACTGTGCAAAGCCACGGCTTCAGCAAATGCCCCACATACAAACGGGGCCCTCCGCTGCTTAGTTTCAAGGATCGCTCGACTCTAGCCACCATTTGACTTTCTAATGAGCGTAATAAAATTACATGCCTCCTGGAAGCGTTTGTGCCAAGGAGCCTTTCTTGTGTTTAATGAGAGCCTAATACCGGACCATCGAATTGTAGCTGGGCTATTCAACCGTCCGGCTTTCCCTTCGCGGTTCTCTGCAGTTTAATTATGTGAATTTCTCCTTCTCCTTTTCCTGCGGGGGGGAGCGGGGGGCGGGCTGTTCTTCTTCCCGCCGCCCGAGATTGCCAATGGAGGGCAAGGGAACTTAAATCTGGCTAATTGCCCTTCGAAGGGATGATAGTGCCAGACGGGAGACATGGGCTAGTTTGCCAGCCTATCTAGGTTAATGCAATTAGCCTACCCGAGCGGGTGAGGCGTTCCTGTTGCTTTCCGAAAGTGCCGGCATAGCGAGGGGTCATTAGCTGGTTAGGGGGCTCCGAAGACTGACCGCGGTTCCCATCCGCCTGCCTCTCCCCTCCCCCGGGTAGGAGCAGCAAGAAGAGCGCTGGATCAGACATACTAGACCCGGGCTAGGCAGCTGGGATTCTCCCGCCGATCCATGGCGTCTAACATGGGAAAATCAGCACCTGCGGCATTGGCCAGCCGCGGAAGCAGAAAAGGCTTGAAGTAGCCTCCGGGCAGCCAGAAGTCTCCGCCGCCTTCGAGGCCTTCGCCGTGGGGTGTGCTCTAAACCACACACCTCCGACTCTGGGGACACCCACTGTGGCGCGCCCAGTTTAGCCTCCTCGCTAGATCGATCCGTTTCGTAAACTAGTTTTTTTTTTCATTCAATGCAGGGTCGTGGTCTCAAATGAGAATGCTGTTTGCGCGGCGGTGGTGGGGGATGGACTGGGTACTTTTAGGACTGTGTATAATTCATGCCAGAATTACTTTTCAGAAGGGCTACCCTCCTGCAATTCCCCCACAGGGCACTCTATACACCAGTGATTTTCAACCTTTTTTGAGCCGCGGCACATTTTTTACATTTACGAAACCCTGAGGCACATTGAGCGGGGAGAGGGGGGGGGCTAAAAAAAGTTTGGACAAAAAAATTATCTCTCTCTCTCTTCCTCCCTTTCGCTATATTTCTCTCTCCCTCTTTCTCTCCCTTCCTCTTTCTCTCTCTCCATCCCTCTTTCTTTCTATTCCTTCCTTCTTCTCTTTTTTGCTCTTTCTCTCTCCCTCCCTACCACCCTCTGTCTTTCTCTCTCTCTCTCTCTCCTTCCCTCCCTCTCTTTCTCGCTCTCTCTTGCTTGCTTTCTCTTGTTCTTTCTCTCTCTCTCGCTCTCTCTCTCTTTCTCTCTCTCTCTCTCTCTCTCTTTCTTTCTTTCTTTCTCTCTCTTTCTTTCTTTCTCTTTCTTTCTCTCTCTCTTGCTTTCTTTCTCTCCCTGAGCTTCGCGGCACACCTGACCATGTCTCACGGCACACTACTGTGCCGCGGCACACTGGTTGAAAAACACTGCTATACACACTCACACAGAGGGGGGAAGGTGGAATTTGGGATAGGAAATATAGCAGATGAATTAGGGCTACATGTGCTGAAAAATATGTTTTCCTGGGTCTTTTTAGGACACTCGCGGATCTCACTAACAACGTTGTAAGGTAGGTTGCCTTTATACACTGGTAAACTGAAGCTTACAGCGAGTCCTATAAACAGCTGTCTGGTACATTTAGTTTCGGATAAGGCTGAATCTGGCCACAGGAACTCAAGCCCCTAGTGGTATAACAGCCAGTTTTCTCACCTTCTTCTGAAAGTGTTGAAGGTGCTGTTGCTGCTGATGATTATGTTTGCAATTATATTTTTAGAAATAGGAGTTGCTTTATATTTAACTATCTGGTTCATAAAACCTTAACGAACATAAACCCTTGAAGAAAATCCTGTGAAATTCTTAGAAAGACATGGCGTTTCTCTTTCTTTCCCATAAACTTATGTGGATATGCAGAAATTACAATTAAAAATAACTTAAAAAAATAATAAAATCGTAGAATGTAAAGGTTAAAAGGGACTTTCTCAAAAATAATCAAGTGAAATAGTACACCAATAATGAAAAGGAGACATTAAATTTGTCCCAGGAAAAATACTTGCTGGCACCCCTCTGCAGACTAGGTCGGGACATGAACATTACATGCTTCCAAGAGATAATTGCAAAAATTTTAAAAGATAAGGACCTCATGCAGCTCAGCCTTTTGTTATCCTCTAGCAGTCTATAAATTGGCGATCCTCAACACACAGCATTACAATGTCTTCTTGAAGTCATTCAGGGAAGCAAAACTTCCCCCCTCTTCTAATAAACTTGTTGCATTACTACACTACAGTACTTGCCTTTAGGATATATGTACTGGTATTATTATTAACCATGACGTACCCTGATTAGTTTTTGAGCTCAGACAAGTGCTAGATATTGATAAGTGATCCAATGAAATACTTTTCATCAATGATTTTACAAACCCATTAGAAGTGTTAGCTAAACAACATTAATGAAAGGGGTATAATAGGTTGCTGCTATAAGTAAAGGAACTTTCCTACCCCGAGAAATAGCCTTTAGTGAACCCACAAACCTGGATTACAACTTTATCCATGGGATGTTATCCAACTTTAGACCACCCAGTACTTATTTTTGAAGTGAAAAGCTTATTGGAAATTACAATATAGTTACCAGTTTTTAAAACACTTCACATTCCTACATCTTAATATCAAACGTAACCACGAGAGCTTTTCAGATATAAAAAAATCCTGAGAAATGTATAGTGTTCAGGATATGTGATTAAAAGTTCCTTAGTTGCCAGTTAACTTAACTAGGGATTATGCCATCTGAAAACCATTGGGTTTCTGCATACAGTAATATAGGATTAATATTTTGCAGCACAGAACCATTAAAAGGATGATCTTTAAATAACAAGTTTATTAGGTGACTAAATTTATTAACAGTTTATTTGCTGAATCCTGCATAAAGACATCTCCTGGATCTGCAAAAACTTCCAATATTTTATAAACAATTTAATCTAAAATTCTATCTGAGAATGGATCCCTTTTCAAATAAACTCATTTTAATCAAACATTTATTAATATTTTAATATAATTAACATATTCAACAAGTGGCAATATATTATGTGCACATTTCTTGGGAAACATTTTCCTTTCTAGCAAACAATTTTTGCAAAGGTGCTGGTGAATGAATCTACAAGTATTGCATATTTTAACATTAGGATAAATTATATAAATTATACATTCAAAAAATGTAGTTCCATTCCCCCAGGTGTAAATAATAAATAGAAAAAAAGTGATTGCCTTAGAATACTTTTTTGTATTATAAAGTACTTTTGAAAATATGTATTGTTAAGCAAAACTGTTCAATAAAGGAAACATCTATTTAGCTCAGGATTGGAGTTCTTTGTGCTAAATTCAGTTGTTTGCTTCAAATGAACATTACTAGATTCACATTGTTACCTAATCAGGTCATGAAATGTCTGCAAGCAATCAACCAAGCTCAGAACCAAGAATTCATACAACTGTACGCTGGCAAAAATATTGATATATTAATATAATAATGTTCTCATGTTATGATGCGAAGTCAAATGGGGGCTCATTTTCAATGTTGTTCACAGATGATTTGCTGTTTAACTTTCTGGGGTCTTCTGGAGTCCAGACTTTAGCAGTTCTAATAATGTTTTGTTCCTTGAGTTGTTTTTCATCAGTCCAGGAGAGTGAATGTCCAGCAAGAGGAGGAAGTCCATAATCTGGGTCACTTGGAGAAGGTGATCCTGGAAAGAAGATAAACAAAGGAAGATTGAATAATATTACCATATACAGACTGGAATAAACATGCCACACGTAGAGGGCAACATAAAATTTCCAAATAACTAACTTTTAACTTTCTGTCACACCTGTGACAGGGACTCAGCTAACTGTGGCATCATTTGCTGCATATATAAACTCACTCACCGCTTAATCTAGCCATTGGATAGTATCAATTTTTTTTAAAGGAATTTGATGTTTGCATTAACCTAGCACGCTATTTGGGAGAAAGCAGTTTCTCTCCATAGCTAAAGATTAAGTTGGTTTCTGGTTACTCTTCAGATACGTTGGATTAACCTCTATCACAGCCATGATGGCTCGGTATTTGGAAAACCAAAACTTGGAGAGCATTGAGGTGGGTAAGCAGAAGTAGCACATTAATTCAGCCTTTCCCAATTCTGCAGAGGCCATCTAGGGAACATCCTAACTTGGATCTCGACTCCGTTTGACAGCATGCAGACAGTAAGAATGTGTTGCTGGGTTTCAAGAATAATAGCCTATCAGTGGTGCAGCTATTTGGATGCAAACCATCTACAGACCAATGCAGAACAGTGCCATCCTAGGATTTAAATTACGCCTCCAACACTCCAAGAGTGTAACCTCTTAGTTGTTACCCGCGACTAAGGATCGCCTTTGGGTGGGTGGAAACGCATTGCATTAGCAAGCAAAGGAACGGATAAAGTTTCCGTGTCTGCTCGTGCATACACACTTGTGGATAGCGGCAGCAGCAGCAGCCACAGACATTTCAATAAGAAAATCCCAGCGCGAATAGAATGCTATTGGATACCCATTTTGTGCGCCAAGTCAGGGGTTTTTAAAGCAGGTTTCGAGCTGAGATGACCTCTCATTGCCCGGGAGAGAGGAGTGAATTTAGGAAAAGCGGGGTGCCTGAACTTGAAGACGGTCGTCTGCAAGGTTTCCACAGCTGCACCGGAGCTACGGTGGCCAAGGAGTCTCCCCCGCTTTGTTCATTTGGAGCGCGGCTGACCGGGACGGGAAGCTCACCCAGCACTTACTTGTGCCCCGGTGGCAGATGATAACCTTCTTGGGCTGGCATGGGCTCTGGCTGCCCGCGCTTCGCAAAGGTAAGTCGGACTGGACCAACTCGCTGAGGAAGTTGATGTAGCCGATGGCCAGGCGCAGCGTGTCCACCTTGGAGAGGCGCTTCTCGTAGGGCAGAGTGGGGATGTGAGAGCGCAGCCCCTCGAAGGCGTCGTTGATGGACTGCATCCGCCGCCGCTCGCGCACGTTGGCCGCCTGCCTCAGTTGCTGCAGCTCGGCCTCCGAGCGCACCCGCCGCCGTCTCCGCGCTGCGGCTGCCGCCGCCGCGGCTGCACTCAAAGCCTTGAGGCTGCCCCTGGGCGACGCCGACAGCCCACAGCACTCGTAGGTGAAACTGGAGGACGGTGAGGAGAAGGACATCGAGAAGCTACCCGGATCCGCTTCACAGCACAGAGAGCCTTCGGGCACATTTTCGGATCCTGAGCCGCCACCTGCGCCGTCGCTGCGGTAACACTCGTGGAACGGCGGGCTCAGGAAGCCCACCTCGGCCTCCAGGAGTTCGTCACCTTCCAGAGGGTCGCGGGAAGACTGGTCGGTGAAAAATTCCTCGTCGTCGAAGTAAGATTCTGACGAGAAGGAGTCCAGCCCAGCAGGAAAGTGTTCCAGGAGCACCGATTCCATGCCGGGTCTGCAAGAATGCGGCTTGGGGAAAGGCGCAAGTGGAAGCCAGTTGTGGGCCAGTCGCGTTTTTTCTTTCTCTGCCCCCCCGCCTCCGTCTTTGGCTCCTGCGGCGCTGCTATTTGCTACCGTTCCCTTCTGCGTATTTGCGCGCGTTCTGTCTCCCTGACGGAAGCTGCAGACTTTATAGGAACTGAGGGCCGGCACGCGAGGATTCTTATAAGAACAACCGCAGGCGCGTGCCATTAACCAACATCGCCAGCCAATCAGGGCTCGGTGGAGGACCTCCCATGGTCAAGGGGCAGAGGGAGGGGGAGTATACACCTAGACTGCCTCTGAAAGGGAGCGAGAGCAGTGTGCTCTCTTTTGGTGCCCGCGTCCGCTGGTTCCCTTCTACCTGTCAGCAGACAGATTAACGCGTTGATACAATTACCTCCACTGTGCTCTGGAAGGACCCAAGGCCCTTGGAGTGACACGAAGCAGCTCTCGCCGAAATTGGTCTTCAGGCTTTTCTACTTTCCCAATCTCGTTCTGCCCTGTGCCAAGTCCAGCACCCTCGGCTCCATATGCCCCGAGGAGATACCGGTAGGAAGAGAAATTTGCTTCTGGTTGGGCCCTATCGGATCTACCTGCCTCGGTGCAATTTAAAATCGGCCAGGGGAGAAGACTTAATAATTCCAATCTAACATTATGTCCTATCCAAATTCCAGTTTTAATATTATTATTTATCTCGCTTTTTTTCTGCCCAATCGTTGCCGCGTTACTGTCTCTTTATATAGGTTAGATAGATCGTC
This sequence comes from Erythrolamprus reginae, assembly GCF_031021105.1. NCBI lineage: Eukaryota > Metazoa > Chordata > Lepidosauria > Squamata > Dipsadidae > Erythrolamprus > Erythrolamprus reginae. Next base: position 32,280,454 of record NC_091963.1, on the reverse strand, counting down.
AAAAGGGAGAATCAGGTGATTAATCTGAAAGTTTATTCTAGTTTTTCAGCATTCTGTTAGATGGAGATACTTTTCCAAAATAACTTTTTCTTGATGAAGGTCCCCTCCCCACCGTTCTGATCTTGCTACCATGGATATCCTGATCGCTGGCTTCACAGGGAACAGTCAAGGCCATATCCCAGACGTGGGCTGCTAAGGTGGAACGGTGACGTGTGCTCGCCCCCGTGGCGTGTCCGCGCGTGATTTCGCTACCTGCACAGGTGCAGTAGCGAAATTGCGCTGGACTCCGCTAGCACTCAGAGCCACGGAGGGGAGGGGGAGCATGCGTGACCGTTCCACCTTAGCAGCCCACCTCCGCCATATCCTTGAGTTTTGCCACCTGTTATAATGATAGCTGATAGCACCCTTGAAGAGCCACAACAATGGAATATGGAAACTCACTCTTGAGTGTATAGAAAAGTCAAATCATCTGCTAACTAAAAGAAAGTGGATGCACTGAAGGAACGTCAGCTGAACCAGTTACAAGTATTGTAAAACTCAAATACACTGCTCAAAAAAATAAAGGGAACACACTTAAACAACACAATATAACTCCAAGTCAATCAAACTTCTGTGAAATCAAACTGTCCACTTAGGAAGCAACACTGATTGACAATCAATTCCACATGCTGTTGTGCACGTTCAACTTTGTACAGAACAAAGTATTCAATGAAAATATTTCACTAATCCAGATTTAGGAAGCATTATTTGAGTGTTCCCTTAATTTTTTTGAGCAGTATATATTCCTTCTATGTTTGTACAGCTCATTAAGCCAAAATATTTAAGTCGATGTCCCTTGCTATATGAATCAAAGTCAATTATTTCAATATACTGTCTGGTTTGGTGCTGCAACCCAACAGGACCGACACAGACTTCAGAGGATAATCAGAATTGCAGAAAAAACAATTGCTGCCAACCTGCCTTCCATTGAGGACCTGTATACTGCACGAGTCAAAAAGAGGGCAGGTAAAATATTTACTGACCCCTCGCATCCTGGACACAAATTGTTTCAACTCCTACCCTCAAAACGTCGCTACAGAGCACTGCACACCAAGACAACTAGACACAACAACAGTTTTTTCCCGAATGCCATCACTCTACTAAACAAATAATTCCCTCAAAACTGTCAGACTTTCTACTAAATCTGCACTTCTATTCTACTAGTTTTTCTCATCATTCCTATCACCCATTTCCTCCCATGTTGACTGTATGACTGTAACTTTTTGCGTATATCCTAAGATTTTTATTAATATTGCTTCTTCATTGCTTATTTGACCCCTATGACAATCATTAAGTGTTGTATCACATGATTCTTGACAAATGTATATTTTATTTTATGGACGCTGAGAGCATATGCACCAAGACAAATTCCTTGTGTGTCCAATCACACTTGGCCAATAAAAATTCTATTCTATTCTATTCTATTCATATTGTTGTCCATACACCATATTTCAATTTTTTCATAGACATTAAAAAGCCATTATTCAGCACCTCTGATTTAGGATGTTGTGGGTTCCTCAAATGAGAGAACTGTCCTGGTGGCCATTAAAATGCCCCATGCTGATCGCATTGGCAACAAATCATAATTCATCTTTCTAACTTGAGGTTTTTCACCTTTCTTGTCATGATGGTGCAAAGACATTGCTACCTGAGGCCAAGATAAAGACTGGTGTTGGTAAAGAGCTGCTGCAATGCTGAAGACAAGTTCCTAAAAATTGTTGTGACTTCCTTGCAAAGCCAGCATGCTAAAGATGGATGCCTCCTTTTGCCTGCCCAGTGATAGGTCTCTAGTAATCAGATGTTGGGATAACTTCTGGGAGACCACAATTCAAATCTACCCTCAGCCACAGAAACTCCATGGAAGACTTTTTGGCAAGCCGCCTTCTCTCAGCCCATTTTTTGACACAAGGATTCTTGTTGTGGGGATAAAATGAAAGGATCATCTCATGAAGTGAGGGCTTACTCTTGAAGAAAAAGATATCTGACAAAGAACGAAATAAATTGGAAGGGAGGGATGTGGAATCTGCTTTTCTTTACTGGCAAAATATGTTTACTTCCTAAATGTATTTGCTCAGGAGCATGGCTCTTTCCTACTGCATGCCCATTTGTTTTACTCTGAATTGTATCAACAACAATTAAAAATTTAAGTTTCACCAAATCATATGCAACATGCATGTGATGGGAGAGCTGAAGAGTATTAATGACTAATTAGTTTAATATATCTTAAAAGCTTATGGCTACCATCACTACTACATAATCTCCATGAATATCTATCTATCTATCTATCTATCTATCTATCTATCTATCTATCTATCTATCTATCTACTTATTTACTTACTTACTTACTTACTTACTTACTTACTTACTTACTTACTTACTTACTTACTTACTTACTTACTTACTTACTTACTTACTTAATTTGATTTCTATGCCGCCCTTCTGGAAATGACTCAGATTAAGTGAATATGGAATTCCCTTAGGCAAATATGGATAGTTTTTCAGTCTCAAAGCATTTAATACCATTCCGCACTTGGACCAGCAGATTTTAGGCTTAAAACATTGAAGAGTTTCACCCACTTATTTTATTTATTTTATTTTATTTGTTTTGTCAAGTATGTATTGATAGTACACTGCTCAAAATGGAGCTCCATCTTCATTACCCCACTGCATTCTCCCCCAGTCCACCCCTGGATGTATGCAGTAGCCCACCCCTGGATGTATGACAATCATGTCATATTTACAAGATGTATAAATCTTCCTCTTTTCTTTTTTCAGACTTCAGAAGGAATTAAGTGACTTGAATAAATGTTGGTTAAAATAAAGTTTGATATTCTAAAGAGAAAGTATGTTACTAATCATATCTATCCGATTGTATTAACACATCATACTAAGCCTTGTGTGTTTGCTTTGTTATGATTTGTTAAACCTATCATTATGGCCTATTTCACCCATAACCCTTAGCCTGCAAAGTGCAACACACTTAGTAATGACAAAACCTCTTTGGACATTTTAAAGTGTTGGTAAAATACATACGCAACTAGAATTAGTCCAGAATCCTATAAGCAAATTATACACTGCTCAAAAAAATAAAGGGAGCACTTAAACAACACAATTTAACTCCAAGTAAATCAAACTTCTGTGAAATCAAACTGTCCACTTAGGAAGCAACACTGATTGACAATCAATTTCACATGCTGTTGTGCACATTCAACTTTGTGCAGAACAAAGTATTCAATGAGAATATTTCAAATATTCTCAATGAATACTTTGGGTGTGTTATTTGAGTGTTCCCTTTATGGGTTTTTTGAGCAGTATATATAAAATGTTTATAAACATGATACTAGTAAGAGAGAAACATTAGGACAGGGGACGGAAGGTATGCTGGTGCACTTATGCATGCCCCTTACTGACCTCTTAGGATTCAGGAGAGGTCTTTCTTAGAAGTCTCCAAAACAAGTCATTCTGGCATAAGGATGGAGTGCTGTAGCATTCGAAATAACCTATGGAGCCAATACAAGGCTTCTGGGCTGGCTTCACTATCGTGCAACTCCTTCACAAATTAATGACCTATAATTAATTACAGCTGTTTCATACAAACCAGGCTGATAGTGGCAAAACAGGGAGCCCCAGCAAGCATACTGTATATAACATATTACATACTCAAAAAGTAATGCAATGTTGTAAATTGTGCTAATTATCAGCTCTCTCAAAGGATGCATATTTCTTTCAATTTTCCTTGAATACGCTGAGCCCCAGAAGCAGCTGGAGTGTCTACTAATAATAATTGTAGAGCAATCAATCAATCCAAATAAATAAATAAATACATAAGTAAGTAAGTAAGTAAGTAAATAAATACCGGTAAGTAAGTAAATAGGTAGGTAGGTAGGTAGGTAAGTAAGTAAGTAAATAATAATAAATAAAATAAATCTTTGCCACGCACTAATTCAATAACACTTCTATTTCACCATGAATTTGATTTGCTCTCTTATGGGAATGAGTCCACCGCGGAGACATTCTGAGAATTAAACCTTTGTTCAACGTGAAGCTGCTTTTCTGGATTTTGTTTTCCAGTTATCTCAACTTGCGCAGGTCTTTGAAGCTTGGTCATTCATCATACTTTGAAATTGTTTTTTTCCCGTAGTGTGAAGATAGAGAAGCACTGTGCTCTCTCTCCTAAAGACAGATAACACTGTGTGTTTTAAACTACTAGACCAACTTTATATGTGTGTTATGTATGTGTTTGTGTAGATATATACTTTCTTTTGAAAGCAGGCAACAAAATTTCATTTTTAATGTGGATCAGTGTGCTCGCAGTAAAAATAGACAATAAAGGCTATATCTCATCTTATCATCTTACTAGACCATCTTGAACTTGAATACAGGTGAGATCTGAAAGGCCTATCACCACTACCACTTTAAACTTACTATGTTCTTATTTTCAGAATCAGGGTTTTTTTCCCCCCCATTTATAAAGCTGATAGAATTAAGCATTTATAATTTTGTTATGTTAAAAAAGGTGCATTTCATATTAATAAAATGGAGGTTCTCTGATCATTATTTTACAAATGTATTTTTAAAATATATACAGGCATGGGGGAACTAAGACATCTCCCCCAGGCTTTCTTATATTTTATGTTTGGTATGTATGTGTTGTATGGTTTTTAATGGGGGTTTTTATATAATTTTTATTATTAGATTTGTTCCATTGTATACTGTTTTTATTACTGTTGTGAGCCGCCCCGAGTCTTCGGAGAGAGGTGGCATAAAAATCTAATTAATAATTATTATTATTATTATTATTATTATCATCATCATCATCATCATATTAGTAGCCTGAGGGACTTAAAATTATGACCTTGGTGATCCGTAGCATTAAAAATTATGATCTTGGTGGTCCGTGGGATTTAAAATTATGACCTTGGTGGTCCCTGAGGTCCAAAAGGTTGGGGACCCCTCTACCAGAGGTCAGCTTCAGTTTCCTGCCCACATACAAAGGGTAATGAGTAGGACTGCACGCATTCCATGCAGTGGATTCTCATAAGACCAGGCTAGAACGTAGATGACCAAGAGGTCTAATCTGGCCTTAGGTGCAAAACCAACCCAATACTTAGGCCAGTCAGTCTCTCTAAGCCCAGGAAGAAAGCAGAGGGAGTTATTGGTAAAAAATATATATTTGTGCCAGTGCAAGGAGTCAACACTGACTTGAATGCACAAATAACCTTAAGAATAAAGGTATATTAAACCAAATGCTCCTAAGGCGAGAATTGGTCTGCATGGAATCCTATTCATACAATCTGGAAGTTCTGTTCAGCTCAGCAGAATTTATTTCCATCTTATTGAATATGCATAGACTGGACTGCTGCAATGATTTTTAGAAGTGTTGCCAATATTAAGCAACAGAAAACTATTAGCGCCACACATTTATCGCAATACAATATTTGAGTTTCTGTCTTCAACTGATTCTTGCCTATTATATCACATATAATTAATCTTAGGTTTTGCTAGAAGTACTGTAATTTTACTCTTTAATTTTGCTCTTTTCCAAACATAACAACACTTTCATTATTTTAGAATTAGGCAGCAGGACTGTTCGTGGCTTATTTGATCTAGAATAGTAGGTGCAATCAAATAATCACTACTTCTGTAATTGACTTAGGTATTCAAGATGCAACCCCGTGGCAAAACGAACTCTTTCTAAAGTTAATTAAAAGTATCCTTGCTTAAAATGCTAGGCCTAAATCCCTACGCATTCTAAGGATTTACTCTCAGGTAAAAATAAATGGTATAATGCTGCAGAGTGGATATAGCTTCCCCAATGCTTCATAATGCCTATTATCTAGAAGAAAAAAACCTGTTTGATTCTATTTGGTAATATCCACTTAGGCAAAGAATCAGGTTGACCGCTACTATTAATTTAGAAGGAAAATAATCAAAATTTGAATTAAATCAACATAGAAACATAGAAGATTGACGGCAGAAAAAGACCTCATGGTCCATCTAGTCTGCCCTGATACTATTTCCTGTATTTTTAATATTAGGATGGATATATGTTTATCCCAGGCGTGTTTAAAATCAGTTACTGTGGATTTACCAAACATGTCTGCTGAAAGTTTGTTCCAAGGATCTACTACTCTTTCAGTAAAATAATATTTTCTCACGTTGCTTCTGATCTTTCCCTCAACTAACCTCAGATTGTGCCCCCTTGTTCTTGTGTTCACTTTCCTATTAAAAACACTTCCCTCCTGAACCTTATTTAACCCTTTAACATGTTCGATCATGTCCCCCCTTTTCCATATAATTTTATATACTGTAATAGCATATAATTTTGCCTTCGTTTTACTTTAGCATACTTTGATTTGAGACACCTACCGTAGCTACTCCTTTATAAAAAGTACTGATCTTGCAAATATCCTTAGGTATTACAGTGCAGCTCTTTGTGCATTTACTGTTGATTGCTCAAAACAACAACTGCGCTTTCTTGCTTTGTCTTTCTCAGTCCTTCCCCTCTTAAAAAAATACTTTGACCTTTTCTTTTAGGTTGATGCACAGCTGATTTATATAATGTCCCTTACAAGCTTTCTTTCCAAATATTCTTCTGATTCAAAAGTTTGCTTTTTTTTTCTTCCTCTCTGCAATAATAAGTATTTGTAAAGAAACTGCTTAAGGTAGGCTGCTTAAAAATAGACAGCACCTGTACTGCTGCTGTCCCACCCCTTTTACGCTCTCGCTCTAGACAGCACAGCAACTATTGGCCATTAAATCTAAGAGCACAAGGCTGTGGTGCTGCTGGAGCCAAGGAAAGAAAAATCAGAATCAAATTAAAGCAGATAGAAAGAGATACTGTTCTCCAGCAGTAGGATTCATAAGAAGTAATAGTTGGCGGAATAGTAGGAGGAGAAGTAGAAGATAGAGTGGTGAGCAGTTAATAGTAGCCTTTGAGTGTGTTTGTGTGTTGTCTACTGCGGTTGTACTAGTTCTCTTGGGTTTTGGAACCCAATGACCTGGGCACACATAAAATAATCTGTAATGAAATGTATAAAACAAAATATCTAAACTTCAATTCAGTGTCCTTTAGGATGGCTAGAGCAAAAAGATTTTAACCCAATACGTAAGTTGTAAAATTTTCACTTCAGGTGGTTTTTAAATTAATGCATATTGGACAAATTCGTAGAGACTGGGTCTCTACGGATGCATTTAATGCAAGGTACGAATGCATTTAATGCAAGCCATAATGGATTGCATTAAATGCATTAAGTTGGACCTTCATAGTTGGTCTGTCAATTATTACGTTTTGGGAATAATTCTTTGCAATGGAAAAAAACCCCAGCTTTTCAGCTAAATGCTGCTTCGCAGAAGCAACTCAATACATAATACCAACCAAGTATACTTTTGTGTTTTCTAACTCAAAACAAGATTAGTCCAACCAGTTTCTGATGCCAGTAATAGCCACCCAAGTGTGCCTAAAAGGTAAAAAAAAAAGTAACAATGGATATTTTCTATAGATGAGGAGGCAGTGGTGCTATCAGGGAGAACTCCACAGCAAATTCAGGGTCTGATCAATAGAAAACAGCATAATAGCCTCCAGATACAAACAGCCTGCCTTCCAAATCAATGGAATAATATACATTTAAAAAGAAATTCCCTGTCAACGATACTAAAATGTTCCTACCTACGGTGCTGAAAAAAAATTGAATAATATCCAATGAAGTGAGTGTGATTTATATAAACTTATGTGATAGTGCATTTGTTATTGTTTCAGGGGCATATTGCTTACAGGTTCTTATCAAAGGCCTATTACAGGAGAGGACATGTGGCTTCTTTTTTGTTTTTGTTTTAAAGCAAAAAAAAATCCAAACTTTTTTTAGAAGCCAAAATCATTCAAATCACCCCAAGTGGTGTTTTGTTGTGGGTAGTTATGTTGGGCAATCAGGCACGGGAAAATGTGACTTAATTGCACATTGATATAGTATTTCCATTTTGCCTCCCCTCTCTAAAGACTCCCTATGTATGTCAGGGGTCTGCAATCTTGGCAACTTTAACACTTGGGGACTTCAACTCCCAAAATTCCTCAGCCAGCTTTGCTTTGCTGACTGAAGAATTCTGGGAGTTGAAGTCCACGAGTCTTAAAGTTGCCAAGGTTGGAGAGCCCAGCCCAATGTAAAATCAACCTGGCCAATTTTGTAAGTGAGACTGAGTGAGAGAATCTGAAAGGGCTGCCCTGCTTCTTTCTGTTATAGAAACACCATACTTATGTTGCTGATGAAGGGAGACATTTATTGGAATCGATTAACACCAAACTTGTCATGCTTTTGTTTTGTTGAATTCTTCCTCGGATAATGGTGCGTGCATAAGCGCACCATTGTGCCTACCGTCCCTGTCCTATTGTCTACTTTTTATCATTACTGTACTTATCTAATGTTTTATATGTACAAATTATCACCCTATAATTGTTTGACAAATAAATAAATAAAATAAATAAACAAACAAACGACTTCTCCGTCCTAGCGCTTGGCTTTTCTGGGGCCTTATATACCCTCTGAAAGAGCTTGGAGACGGAAGCTGGGGAAGCGCATCCACTGCGCACAAACCTGAGCGGAGGAGGGTTGAGGACAGGGGCTCTGACTAAACCGCTTCCCCTCTGCAAAGCAATAGGGCGCCCCAGGCAAGCGGCGCTAATGGAATCACGAATCCAACGGCTTCGCCTCTGAGGGACAAAAAAGCCCGTCACGAATGCGAAAGCGCGACGGCGCACCTGCAACCCGGCGCAGCGTGTTGCTGGTACCTGAGCAAAGCCCGGCTGGTAATGCGCCATAACGCACTTCCTTTCAAAGCATTTCAAGTTGAGTGTCTCCTGTCCCCGCTGCCGCCCCGCCCCTGTACCAAGCTGCAGAGCAGGCCGAATCCATGGGAATCCCGCCACTTGTGCGCTCGGAGGCGAAGGCAGCCCGGGGGCGGAAGGACCTTCCCCCCGCTCGCCATAGAACCGGTGGAAGACTATAACAAATGGGTTGCCATCGATTTCCCGGCGAGGACGCAAAGGCAAATCAAATAAAGGGAGGGGGAGAGGAACTTGAGGGAGACGGGTGCGGGGTGACAATTAACAAAACCAACCATTCAGCTGGCCTCGTTCTCCCTCCGGCTACGGAGGCGCTGGCACTTCTCTGCGGTCACCCCTCGAACAGCGCTTGGGAGGTTTTGCTGAAAACGTGAACGCGGGGTGAGAAGCAGGTTTAGCAACGAAAATATCCCGCTGAATCCTCAGTAATAATATTCAGGGTGGCAGTCTACCTATCCCTCTTTTCTCCTGCCCGAAGGAAGCGCTGCAATGTGGCCACTCCTCCCGCCTGTCCCCAGGACACCCAAGAAACTTGGAGAGCTCGTTGGAGCCCAAGGCGTCCATTGCCCCAAAGGTCCACGACCCGCTCCTAGTGCGCAAATCTGGGCAAGGCGGCTTCAAAGCTAAGAAGGACCTTGAGTTAGTGGAGAAACCGTCAGACGAGGATCATCCGGGGAAAAGAACCAAGTTTTCCCCAGAGGCTTCTTGTGGGCAAAAAAAGTCAATATGGCGGTCATGAAGGCATGGCGGAAGCCCAGACTGAGTAAACTCACAGAAAAACAGGCGGAGCATCGACCACACTGCCTTCCGCCATATTGATTTTCTTTTACAATAACCTACGGGGCGGGCACTCTTTTTAGTTAGGATTTAATAAAGAAGTTTTTAAACCTTGGGAATTTTAACAGGTGTAGATTTCAACACTCGGAATTCTCCATTTAGGATATATCCCTGGGAAATTCTGGGAGTTGAACTCCAGACTTCTTAAAATAAGGGGCGTACATAAGTGCACTGGTGTGCCTTTCGTCCTCTGTCCAATTATCTTTCCTTTCTCTCACTTATATATATTATCTTTCTTTCATATATTCTCTCCTCTAAGTTCACTTTTACCCTTATATATATTACTACATGTCTGTTTTTCTTCCTGTGTATTGGACAAATGAATAAATAAAGTAAAATAAATATATTGCCAAGATTGGAAAATTCTGCATTAGAAAGTTTCTCGCACTGTTCATTTGTTTTACCCATTCCAATAGCTATGTAGGGAGTGGGATTAAAATATCAAGATTGTTTCCACAGAAGACAGCAATATAGCAGAAGCTCACCAGTTCGGGACTCTTAGCCAGCTCCCAATCAGCGCCAATACCTACTTAGCTTACGAGCCTATGACAGGGCGGTAGATCATAGCCACCTGCTGAGTCTCGCTTATCACCTGACACAGTGGTACAACTGGTGTGAGCCCGCAGGTGCTTAACCCAACCACAGTACTTTTTCTCCTTTTAGTGTTGGGGGGCGGGCGGGGGAAGAGTGGAAGCTCCCCTCCCCCAAAATAGCGGCTTCTTGCATGGCGATAATGAGAGATGACTAATCCTCCCGAGATCTCCTGCGTTGCCTCCAGCAACAAAGATTACGCAGCGGAGCAACAGAGGAAGCCCCAGAAGCAGAACCATCTCTTCCTGGAGAATGGTCGGGAAAAGGTTGTTGGAGGGGGGGGGGGTGAATTCCGAGACCGACATTTGTCTCCTGCAGCAGGTGGGTTCGTTTCTCAGAGACGCGGCAACTGGTTTTTCATCCAACTTAGCATCCTGGCACACGCCTGTCTCACCTAGGTAGGGCAGGACAAGGGGGCGCGCCGGGACGCGGACATCCAGCTCGCTGACCCTAACGCTTTAGCTCCGCCTCCGCCAAAAGGGGCTTCTCCGTTCACAAAGATGAATCCTCCACTCGCTTTCTCTGCGGTAGGAAAACTAGTAGCCGCCACGCTGTTCAGAGGACTTGTAAGCGGCTTGTAACGTCAAAGGGTATAAAGCAGTACTTGCAAAAGCTGCGGGTGGCGAGGCAGGAGAGGCAAAGGCGCGAGAGAGCAGCGCCTCGTATCTTCGGAAGTCTCTTTTCTCATCCTCCGCCTGGCTTGCTGGCTGCGTCCCCCGTCCCCCCACCTACAACCCCCGCCTCTCCCCGCCCCGCCTGCTTCCTCCAGCCGGGCTAGGGCTATTAAGGCTTCCCTCCCGCCCAGAGCGCTTGGGAAAGCCTGGAAAGCTGCAGACCGGGCCAGTCCATGGGAATCTGGCCACTTGCGCGCTTTGCAGCCGGGAGGGGGGCTGCGCTTCCTTTACAAAAAGAGACACAATTAAGCAATATGCTCAATGGACATTATAAATGATGGGCAATCGCTCTGCAGATTGCTTAGCAAATCAAATTATATATGGTTGCTCACGGGTGACTTCCAGGCGCTTTACAAGGCAAACAGGTATCTTTTTGTACTTTTGCCCTTTTCGCCATCTTCTCTCGCTCCACCCCCCCTTCCCACCCCCTGCGCTTCGCACCACCCAAACCCGGCTTTTAAGAAAGAAGACAAAGTCACCCCAGACGGGCAAGAGGGCTTGAAAGCAGGTCTTTAGCTATTCAGAAGCCCAAGCCCCCCACCCCCGGCGCTCAGACCTACTTTTGTTAGCTACTGGATTTCACACGAGCCCGGGAGGTAAAGGGGAGCTTTGGGGGGGAGGCGACACTTTTTACAGTGTCGTCTTGTAAATTGGACCAAGAGTTGGCTTCGCAAACCCGTAGGCACCTGCTCCCCAAGACCAAAGGGCTCGCCTGGATTTCCATAAAGAGGGATGGTGCTAAATTTGAGCGCACAATGAGCTGCAAAAAAGGAGGCAGTTTCAAAAGAACCCAGAAAGGCGTCGAAGATCAATGGCGAGTCAACAAAACCAAACAAAACCTGTGTGAGTGTATTTTGAGGGGCGGGGCGGGGCGGGGGGGGGGACAGAGGCACACTTGTAAAGAGAGTGAGGCTTGGCTGAGGCTGGTTGTGAAACAACCTGCGCTCGGAGAACCGCGCCAAAGCTCCCGGCACAACAGACCTTAGGGGGGACATACTCCGGCTGGGAAAGCTGAACGAGGTGTTTCTCAGCCCCGGTTTCAGATTTTACTTAATAAGTTTTTCTTTCAGCCATCATTCTGTAACATTAACAGCAACAGCAACAACAACTGTGAAATCCAAACACCAGAGCAAAAAAAAAAAAAAAATCTCTGAAACTAGAAAGAAAAAGAAATGGTGGTGTCTTGAGTGCTACCGCAGAAGGGGAGCATCCCCTACAGGTGAGAAGGCATGGAGATTTCAAGAATTGCAGTAGGACAGCTGCCCTTTCAAGTCCAATGCTTAGAGGCCTTAAATTAAAATCAGACCATCTCCCAGGAAACCAACCCACCTAACTCATTGCTACAGGTGGCCAGTAAAAGTGTCAAGTCAAATATTAGCAGTGGGTAGAGTGCAGTAGTGCAAGCCACTAGAGTTGACTGCTAGATCTGCAGGTCAGCAGTTCAAATCTCATCACCGGCTCAAGGTTGACTCAGCCTTCCATCCTTCCAAAGTGGGTAAAATGAGGACCGGGATTGTGGGGACAATATTTTGGCTCTGCTAAAAAGTGCTATTGCTAACATGTTGTAAGCCGCCCTGGGTCTAAGGAGAAGGGCCGCATGAATGAATGAATGAATGAATGAATGAATGAATAAATAAATAAATAAATAAATAAATAAACTTGAATAAATAAACTTGAATAAATAAACTTGAATAAATAAATAAAATTGAATAAATAAACATATGCCTAAATAAAAAGTTTAAAATGTTTATATTGCAGCCATATGCCCACTTGTAAAAAGAGGGCCTTAAGGATCTTCTGAAATTGTTAAGATATACTTAACAACTGTGTCACTAATTTAACAACTGCTGTGAATCACTTAACAATTATGGCAAGAAAAGTAGTAAAATGGGACAAAACTCACTTAACTAATTTCTCAAATGACTCTGTAGTAGGAAGATGATGGAGAAAGAGGATTGACCTACCGTCAAACGCATCATTTTGCATTGTGCAGAACAACATAAATTAATAAATGCCTATGTAGCTAAGAGTTGGTATCAAGCTGATGACGACAATGAGTGGAATCACTAAAAAACCCTCCCCTGCCCACCTTCACTGATGACATCACCTAGTTAGATAATGATTCTGTAATTTGACCCCTATGACAATCATTAAGTGTTGTACCACATGATTCTTGACAAATGTATATTTTATTTTATGTACGCTGAGAGCATATGCACCAAGACAAATTCCTTGTGTGTCCAATCACACTTGGCCAATAAAATTCTATTCTATTCTATTCTAATCCCTTAATTTGGGCTTGAATTGGGATAATTGGATGGAGCTGAGCATTTGCTGAGACTTATTAAACAAGAAAAGGGCTATTTAATATATGTATGTAGCCTGTGTTTTACAACCTTTATTGGGATCAGGCTTTTCATTGCCAAGCAAGGTAGCTCTTAAGTGAGCTTGGCCTGATTTGATTCCTTTTTCTATCACAGTTATCAAGAAAATCAATGGAGTTGTTAAGTGAATTATGCTGTTATTAAGTAAACCTAGTTTTCCCCAATGATTGCTTGTTGGAAGCTGGTTAGGAAGACTGCAATTGGCAGTCACATGGCCTGGGACAGGGCAATTCTTGTTAATATATTTATTTATTTATTCAATTTTTAATGCCGCCCTTGTCCTTAGACTCAGGGCTGCTTACAACATGTTAGCAATAGCACTTTTTTTTAACAGAGCCAGCCCACAATCCAAGTCCTTATTTTACCCACCTCGGAAGCATGGAAGGTTGAGTTCAACCTTGAGCCAGTGATGAGATTTGAACCGCTGACCTGCAGATCTAGCAGTCAGTTTTAGTGGCCTGCAGTACTGCACTCTACCCACTTCACCACCCCAGCTCCAATATGCCAGTTGCCAAGCACCTGAATTTTGATCGTGTGATGGTCATTAACATGAGGTCTAGGCACGTCACTTTTTTTCTCAGTGCCACTTCGAATGGTTGCTAAATGAAATGGCTACAAGTAGAGGAATCCCAGTAGACATAGTGGCTTTGATGACCATCATACAACTTGGCAAAAGGGACAGAGTAGCTGAAGAAACATATTGCATTCTAACAACCCCTTGAATGATAATTTGTTAAATAAGCCACAAATTATTGTTTGCAACCATGGGGGCTAAGTTTGTGTGTATGTAGTGCGAAACCTTAAAAGTAAGCTACTGCATTAAGCACCTATGTACATAACATGATGAATTATCATAGCTGTGAATCAAATCTACCCTTTTTGAATTCTGGAACAGGATAGCAAATGAGGCAAATTTGTAGCAGCTGTATAGGTTATTGCCTACCACATATAGACAAACCTGGTCTGTGAGAAATGCAATTAATTCATATGCCATATAAGAGGTATGAGGGAGATTTGGTATCACACACAAATACTTTTATTCTAAGGCAATACCTCTCTAATACAGTGATACCTTGTCTTACAAACTTAATCGGTTCCAGGACGAGGTTCTTAAGGTGAAAAGTTTGTAAGACGAAACAATGTTTCCCATAGGAATCAATGGAAAAGCAATTAATGCGTGCAAGCCCAAAATTCACCCCTTTTGCCAGCCGAAGCGCCCGTTTTTGTGCTGCTGGGATTCCCCTGAGGCTCCCCTCCATGAGAAACCACACCTCTGGACTTCTGTGTTTTTGCGATGCTGCAGGGGAACCCCAGCAGGGAAATCCCAGCATCGCAAAAACGAGCGCTTAGCTGGCAACGGAAGTCCGGAGGTGGGGTTTCCCAGCGAAGGGAGCATCAGTGAAATCATAGCATTGGAAAAATACCGAAGTCCTCGAAACCCCATCTCCGGACCTTTGTGTTTTTGTGATGCTGCAATTTCACTGAGGCTCCTCTCGCTGGGAAACCCCACCTCCGAACTTCCGTTGCCAGCAAAGCGCCCATTTTTGCGCTGCTGAGATTCCCTGCAGCATCACAAAAACATGGAAGTCCAGAGGTGGGGTTTCCCATGGAGGGGAGCCTCAGGGAAATCCCAGCAGTGCAAAAACGGGTGCTTCGCTGGCAACGGAAGTCCGGAAGCATGGCATCCCAGCAGCGGCGGTGGGTTTGTAAGGTGAAAATAGTTTGTAAGAAGAGGCAAAAAAATCTTAAGCCCTGGATTTGTATCTCGAAAAGTTTGTATGACGAGGCGTTTGTAAGATGAGGTATCACTGTATTGGATATAGAAAATAACTCCAAATATGTAGTGCTCTCCTTTGCAGCAATTCGCCTGTAAATAACAAATGGAAATTATGTCACTTACTTTAAACATTTAATAGTGCTGTATAGTTCAGACTCAACATGCACAGCAGATTGGCTGCTATCTTTTCTGCAGTGAGACTTATGGCAGACTAAAAAGGGGAAAGTACAGCTTGCCTATCGTTCATTACACTACTAACTTCCTAGATTAACCCAGGGAAGATATTGAATTAATGGAATGAATATACTATATCTCCAAATTAATTATATACGGCGCATAATACAACCCTGCCTTTGCATAAACAGCATATTCAGTTAGAATGCCATGAAAGCTGGAATTTTGCCAAATCCAAAACTAATCTTCAACGCAGCATATGGGTGAGTGTGTGAGAGCAGGATATGGAGGTTACGTCTTAGCTGGGTGGATTTATAAGCTATTTTCCAGGGGAAGCGGGTTTCCCATGCCACAGGTAGATGATTTGCTCTTCGTCATCTTGCTACAACATACTGACAGTCATTTCACAGGCTCTATCAATATGCTTACCAAGGGCTTTGAGGAGAGCAGGAATTACCCAAAGCCACCTGTCTGATTGCTTAGGATGAGTAGCACTACGGTGGATTTAATGCTGATTGGTTCTCTTTTGTCCTCTCATGCTGTTGTTTGGGTGGGGCTGCACCTGCTCATTTAGCAACAGGCTTCGGATACTGCAACGAGCCTCCTAAGCTGGCATACGAAGCTGCAGGAAAGGGGTGTGAATCTAGTCTTTGTATGCTGCCAGTGCACCGTGGATGCTGCTCAGGGCTGTACAGCTTGTGTCCTAATTTATTATCCCTCTGCTGTGTATTTTTCACACAGAGTCTCCCTTCCTTCTTGGAATGCTGCCATGTCAGTTTGGCATCATGCAATCAAATGATCTTAAGAGTAAGTGGTTCCCACTGGAAAATGTTGCATGCTACACCCGCCCAAGATTGAATCAAGAGTGTAGTCTTCGTTTTTCAAACTGGCATTTTGTATTTTATAGTGAAATGTTTAAGAGATTGAATATGCTTAACAAATATGCATTTAAAGAAATACAAGGTAGGATTTTTTTTAAAAAAAAAACTGTTTGATATGGGCAAGGGGGACAATTTGATTCAGATTCGAATTGATGCCAGGACAAACATGGATTTAAATTTATAAGCAAGAATTAGAGTAAGACAATTAAAATGTAATTGGAGTATAGCCCAGAAGCTTTATATATATAAGTATAGCCTACTTATAACCAAAGAACATGTCTGGCCATTAGACTAATAATCTAATCATATTTTTCTAATATGTATAGTGGTTAAATGATAGGTTGGGGAAGGGTTAGGCAAAGTTGGCTCTTCTATGACATGTGGACTTCAACTCCCCAAATTCCTGCGCTAGCATGATTGGCTCAGGAATTCTGAGAGTTGAAGTCCACAAGTCATAGAAGAGCCAATTTTGTCTACCTCTGAGTTAGGGAATCCTCAATTGGTTACAGAGCATCTTTGGACATGCTACAATTTTTTAAATGCTAATTCATAAGGATAAAATAAGCATGAATAAGCCTCATTTAATGACTACAATTGGATGCAGCAACTTGGTCATTATGTGAAACTGTCTTTAAATGAAACTACAACCGTGATATGTGATCTGTTTTCCTTTATTTTACAGAGCAGGGAAGATTGCAAATATGAAAACTGGATGCAAAGTTATCTTTTTATCACATTGTAACAGTGAATAGTCACTGTTTGGGGCAGAGGTAAGTTGCATTTATCTTCATATCAATGTGCTGTGCGCGCATCCTCCCAATTTGGGTGCCTCGCATGATTTTGCTTCCATGTGTGCGCAGGAAGCAAGAACAGGCAAAAATCTTGCAAGGGAACACGTTTGTGTGCACAATTTCAGTGACGTTTTATTTCCATGCATGTGCAGAAGCAAAAATTGTCCAAATCTCAGATGTGCAAGCATCTCCTCATGGGTTTTTGCTTCTGCACATGTGCAAGAAGCAAAAAAGGCCTCAAAATTCAGAAAAAAAGATAGTGCTGCCTGACAAATTGGTGAAGACAGCACCAGAGCGGCCGCACACAAATTGCACAATCTGATGGCCGCTACCGGAACAGAGTCGCCTAGCGCACCGGTAGGAACCCACCACTGGTCTGAGGCACTTGTTCAATAAGAAACTTTCCATTTGACTCCAGTGATGGGCAGCAGCCCATGTGGTCAGGTGCTCTGTCCTGGTAGGAAACTCCAGGACATGTGTGCAGCTGTGCGCCCCAGTGCATGCATGCGCACCCAAAAAGGATTTGCACAGAAAGCAAAATCTTGCATGAAGACCCTCACGCAAGTGAGATTTCGGTAATTTTTTTGCCAAATGTTTTGCTTCTGCACATGCGCGCAAGCAAAAATATCGTCGAAAATCACCGAAACCTCGCTTGTGTGCACTTGCTCGTGTGAGATTCCACTTGCTGTGCATGCGCAGAAGCCAAATCTGGCACCAATGGGCACGTGTGCACCCGCGAAAGCCTCGGAATGCGCATCGGTAGCACTGAAGACGAGTGGCCCTTCACTGTTTGGCTCCCCAAATTTCCTAGCAGAAAGTGAATTATAAATTATAAATCAGCAGAACTGTCTTCTATTTTAGAAATGCAGTGGTACCTCTACTTAAGAACTTAATTCGTTCCGTGACGAGGTTCTTAAGTAGAAACATTCTTAAGAAGAAGCAATTTTTCCCAATGTAAAAGCAAATAATGCAGGCAAACCCATTAGGAAAGAAATAAAAGCTCGGAATTTGGGTGGGAGGAGGAGGAGGAAGAAGAGAAGGAGGAGAGACACTGCCGAAGGAAGAGTTGTAGAAGCGTGGAACTCATTACCGGACTCCATAGTGTCATCCCCAAACCCCCAACACTTTACCCTTAAATTATCTATGGTTGACCTATCCAGATTCCTAAGAGGTCAGTAAGGGGCAAGTACAAGTGCACTAGAGTGCCTTCCGTCCCCTGTCCTATTGCTCTCCTATATCTCCTATACCTTTCTTCTATTCCTATATCTCTTTTTCTATTCTTTCATTGATATGTTCTATTACTATATCTTCTTTTCTATTCTTTCATAGATATATTTTACTATGAGTATCTCCTCTATAACCTTCATCATGTATTTTACTATGTGTATATAGATATATACCCACTAAATCCCTCATTGTGTATTGGACAAAATAAATAAATAAAATAAAAAGGTGAGGTGAGGGGAATCAAAAAAATCCAAAACTTTAAGGCTTAAAAACAAAAGGGACTGAGGCAGCGCGGAGGAGCACGCGCCTCCCATACACCCGGTGCGAGGCTGCCTCCCATACAGTGGCTGCTGCTGCTACCTGCTTCCTCTTCCTTCCCATGCTGATGGGCTCCCCTCTCCTGTCGCTTACTCACTTTGTAGCCGGCGCCTTTCCTTCGCTATGTTGACTCCTCGGCTGCCCACAGCGAATGGAGCTTTTCTTTTCTCTGGGTGCTGGCAGAGGTTTATTCCCTGTCCAAGCCCCTGGAGAAAGGAAAATGCTTTGTTCACTCTGGACTGCCAAAGCCTCCTTAAGCACCACCAAAAGGCTCCTCTGGCAGCCCATAACTGTGAAAAGATAATAATGGCAATAAAATTTTCTGAAGCACATTATCAGAAAAGCATCCCATTCAGCAGTTGCACTTCTGGATTTTATTTATTTATTTATTAAATGTATATGCTGCCAGTTTTGAAGTTTGATAATTATTAAATGTTTACAATTTTAAGGGGTCATTTAGCTACTCAAATAGCTAAATGTCCTTTTTTATGTCCTTTAAGCAGTTGGTATTATGAACAAATTTCCTTTGCACCAAGAATTGTATCTTTGTTAATTTACCATGATACAATGAAACTTTATTAACATATCTACATGGTCTTAATTATTGTTATTTGGTCACAAGAGTTCTACTATTGTTTGAAATCCCTGGTAAGAATGCTTTTCTTTACTTGCTCAGAATTGTTTATGCTAGCTAGGTTCACACAACATTCTAGGCTAAAAGATGATTTGCTTGATGTGGGTTAGCATCTATTTGTACAATAGACAATATCTTTACCCAGTTTCTAAAATCAAAGTTGCTAGGAACAACTTATTGTAGACTATCTAAATTAGGCCTGCTTGATTTAAATGTTGTATCAATTTTAAAAAGTTTTCAGATCAATTTTTTAGGAGGAACCAATTACAGCTGGGGTAATTTGCATCCTTAAACTACACACATTCATGCCAAGTTGCTCTGGATTATTCAATTTTCTGAATGAAATTTTTCTCTGGATTTAATTTATCGAATTTATTTGTAATTAGAAATTTGTCCAAATAAATTTGGAGTGTGATATATTGGTATAGTCCTATTGTAGGTACTCCATTTCTGTATTACAAAAAGGTGACAATGTTGTCTAAGGTTAAACCTATACTCTGCTGCCATCTTGTGTTAATTCTTCAACATTCTTCCTGTTGAGCTTTATGTGAAACTTCAGGTTTCCTGCTGTACTTCAGGTTTCCTGTGTTAACACTGCAAATTTCTACACAACTTGGAGAACCTGGTATAAATTCTTAACACGTGTCCTAGTTTGGTTTCAGTCTGTCTTGTAAAGCTCCCATGCTGATGATTTACATTTGATGAAGATTGGACTTAATCCCTGGATAGTTCAATGGATTTGCAGCTGGCTGAAGCGTAGACATCAGAGAGTTATTGTTAATGGCGAGTATTCTGAGCAGAGTCAGGTTACAAGCGGTGTGCCACAAGGGTCTGTTCTGGGTCCTATTCTTTTTAATATATTTGTGAGTGACATAGGGGAAGGTTTGGTAGGGAAGGTTTGCCTATTTGCCGATGACTCTAAAGTGTGCAATAGGGTTGATATTCCTGGAGGCGTCTGTAATATGGTAAATGATTTAGCTTTACTAGATAAATGGTCTAAGCAATGGAAACTGCAGTTTAATGTTTCCAAATGTAAAATAATGCACTTGGGGAAAAGGAATCCTCAATCTGAGTATTGTATTGGCAGTTCAGTGTTGGCAAATACTTCAAAAGAAAAGGATTTAGGGGTAGTGATTTCTGACAGTCTCAAAATGGGTGAACAGTGCAGTCAGGCGGTAGGGAAAGCAAGTAGGATGCTTGGCTGCATAGCTAGAGGTATAACAAGCAGGAAGAGGGAGATTATGATCCCACTATATAGAATGATGGTGAGACCACATTTGGAATACTGTGTTCAGTTCTGGAGACCTCACCTACAAAAAGATATAGACAAAATTGAACGGGTCCAAAGACGGGCTACAAGAATGGTGGAAGGTCTTAAGCATAAAACGTATCAGGAAAGACTTAATGAACTCAATCTGTATAGTCTGGAGGACAGAAGGAAAAGGGGGGACATGATCGAAACATTTAAATATATTAAAGGGTTAAATAAGGTCCAGGAGGGAAGTGTTTTTAATAGGAAAGTGAACACAAGAACAAGGGGACACAATCTGAAGTTAGTTGGGGGAAAGATCAAAAGCAACATGAGAAAATATTATTTTACTGAAAGAGTAGTAGATCCTTGGAACAAACTTCCAGCAGATGTGGTAGATAAATCCACAGTAACTGAATTTAAACATGCCTGGGATAAACATATATCCATCCTAAGATAAAATACAGAAAATAGTATAAGGGCAGACTAGATGGACCATGAGGTCTTTTTCTGCCGTCAGACTTCTATGTTTCTATGTTTCTATGTATTTTGGGAATATTGATTTGTGCTTTGGAGAATATCTAAGGTATAAACATACCATATATAAAAACACCAAAACATATATTTTCAATTCTCCCAAATACCTTGTAATAACTTATCTTTATAGAACTTTATAGGTAAAATTACAGCAAATATGTAGACAAAATTACAGCAAATATGTAGATAAAATTAAAGCAAATATATTTGGCGCAATATTGTGTTTTTATAAAACCATTTAATTCCCATTTTTATTTTTGATTATTAAAAGATCTTTTACTAATGTAATAAAAGTCAAGCATCACATTATATCATGCCAGAAGAACAGCTGGATTGTAATCCAGCCTTCTATTTGCAGGAGTCCGAGAATTTAATATGTTTTATGAGATGGCAGATAGTTTTGTCATATGAATGAAAAGAAAAACAGATGGTGTTAACAGAAATGTTTATATCTAGCGTTGAAACTGGTATTAATAGAATCTGGTATATAAGGATAAGGGCGATTCAAAGCTGAGGTGCCATAACAGGTGCTGTTCTTCAGCAATATTACTTCATTAAACACATAGTGGCCATATTTCAATCTCATCTTCCAGCTGAAATGTAAAATTTCAGTGGGTGTGACTTCTCCCAAGCCATTCATGACTTCACTGTTTATTCTTATCACCCCTTCCATAATGCTTCCCCACTGGAGTCCAAAGCTACCTGGCAGAAGCTGGTCATTAGTCTGTCATGGAAATGTGGCCACAACTTTTTATATACTGCTCAAAAAAATAAAGGGAACGCTTAAACAACACAATATAACTACAAGTCAATCAAACTTCTGTGAAATCAAACTGCCCACTTAGGAAACAACACTGATTGACAATCAATTTCACATGCTGTCAGCACATTCAACTTGTACAGAACAAAGTATTCAGCGAGAATATTTCATTCATTCAGATTGAGGATGTGTTCTTTGAGTGTTCCCTTTATTTTTCTGAGCAGTGTACATTTATTTTTATTTATTTATTTATTTATTATTATTATTATTATTTATTAGATTTGTATGCCGCCCCTCTCCGAAGACTCGGGGCAGCTCACAACAGTAATAAAAACAATATAGTAGTGGAACAAATCTAATATTAAAAAACATATAATATAAAAACATATAAAATTTATTTATTTATTTATTATTATTTATTATTATTATTTATTAGATTTGTATGCCGCCCCTCTCCGAAGACTCGGGGCGGCTCACAACAGTAATAAAAACAATATAGTAGTGGAACAAATCTAATATTAAAAAACATATAATATAAAAACATATAAAATTTATTTATTTATTTATTATTATTTATTATTATTATTTATTAAATTTGTATGCCGCCCCTCTCCGAAGACTCGGGGCGGCTCACAACAGTAATAAAAACAATATAGTAGGGGAACAAATCTAATATTAAAAAACATATAATATAAAAACATATAAAATTTATTTGCTTGCTTGCTTGCTTGCTTGCTTGCTTGCTTGCTTGCTTGCTTGCTTGCTTGCTTGCTTGCTTGCTTGCTTGCTTGCTTGCTTGCTTGCTTGCTTGCTTGCTTGCTTGCTTGCTTGCTTGCTTGCTTGCTTGCTTGCTTGCTTGCTTGTTTATTTATTATTAGATTTGTATGCCGCCCCTCTCCGAAGACTCGGATTTTTATCCTCTGAGAGTACTCAGAACTTTTCAATTCAGCTCTGAATGTCATTCAAGTGATATAGGGAGAAAATAAATAAAATAATCCACAGGGAATAATCATCAATTTTCCAATCTGAAAACATTTTGCAGTAAACCAGCCAATCAAACATTTGGTGATTCTCTATAAAGTCTCTTTCATATTTGTATACCATCTTTTTCTTTTCCTGATAGGCTGGCTATTGCTACTTATTACATTGGTAGGGTTCATTTATTCTATAGAGCCAGAAGTGTGTTGAGGTGCCTGGAATATGCACACTGAGTGGCTGACAGTTTTTATTTGAGTCAGGAAAGCTTTTTGCATATTTTAATTGTGTGTTTTAGGTCCCCAAATCCCATTTTTAAGTGTTCTTACTCAATTTGGCAGCAAATTGAGGGAGGGAGAGATTCAAGATATTAAAAAAATGATTTTAGGGTTTGCCTCTAGCCCTATCATAGCTCATTCTGTGCTAAGCATGGTTCATTAAATATGTCGCAGTTTCTGGTATATTCAAAAACCTAAATTGGCACCCATAGGTTATAAACTATGTTGCTCAAAAAATAAAGGGAACACTCAAATAACACACCCGAGATCTGAATGAATGAAATATTCTCATTGAATACTTTGTTCTGTACAAAGTTGACTGTGCACAACAGAATGTGAAAATGATGGTCAATCAGTGTTGCTTCCTAAGTGGACAGTTTGATTTCACAGAAGTTTAATTTACTTGGAGTTATATTGTGTTGTTTGTTTGTTTGTTAGATTTCTATGCCGCCCTTCTCGAGGCGACTCAGAACGGCGTACATTAAAATAACAATATATAAGAAATCTAAATAACTATAAAAATTATGAAAAATTACTACAAAACATTTTAAAAGACTCCATGTACACTCACACATATTCATCCAGTCCAATCATATCTAGTATCGTCCAGAGATAGTCTCATCACTCATGGCCCCCTGCCCGCCAACAGAGGTAGGTTTTTAAAGCTTTACGAAGGGGGGGGCAGTACATATCTCTGGAGGGAGTTCATTCTAGAGGGCTGGGACCACCACAGGGAAGGCTCTTCCCCTAGGCCTCACCAGTCTGGCCGATGAAACCTGAAGAAGGCCGACTCTATGGGAACTAACTGGCTGCTGGGATACATAAGGCAGAAGACAGTCCTGAAGATAATCAGGACCGTTTAAGTGTTTCCTTTATTTTTTTGAACAGCATATATTTGCTAAACTCATGAAGCATACTAAACCAAATTCCAATATTGTAACAAGTGCATACACAAACCCAGTCAAGGATATCAATTGGAGACTTCCCATCCCAACTTCAATGAATTTTCTGTCAACAATCAAAGGCAATTGAATATATACTGCAACTTAAATCTGAAAAGCTATATGTCATTCTCCAATATTTTGCAACAGGTTTATGATCTAAGGCAGTAAAACACAATGTGATTCACTGCTTGTGATAGCAGCTGGAGTCTCAGAGAAGCGAAATTTGACATCGTTTACATGTTTGTTAGGCTCAGTTGTCCTTAAAATGAAAGCATTCTGTATCTTCATGCCTCAAAAACACATTTTGTATACTATAAAAGCTGGAGTTATTATTCCAAAATCCTATTTACCTCTTTCTGAACCATATTTAAGTTGCATACAAAAGACACCTGCATTTGAGTTTTGGATTTATGCAGTTTATTTCCATGCAATGAACTATTGTATTTAATGCTGAGAAGGTAATTATCAACAAAGGCAACTCTTTTGCAAATAATATACTCTGCTTTCCATTGGATTCAATGGAAGCATGCTTGGTGAAGAAAACTGTGCGTGTATATAAAGAGGGCTCCGAGCAATTTACAGGAAACTAGCTACATCAAAGGACTGTATTCCTGCACAGATTAAATACAACATAATTTGCACCAATAGTTTGGCATTGGCTGTATACATGCTAATTCATTAGATGCAGTATATGTGCGAGAACCAGACCCATTAAAAGCTGGCACCAGGTTCTCAATTTATTTTCAAGTTAGCCAGCCCTATGGAATAAAAGAGATCTGAGCATTAGAGCACTATCAATTCATAAGATATAATCCTGACTGGCTGGAGATTGGTTTAAATGTTAATGAAACACTTTTGATGCAGAATTCCTGCCCAGATGGCTTGAGACCATTGCTGAAAACATGGCCCAGATGGGCATCACAGTGCAAAAGAAGAGATTTTACTGCAGCTTTAGCTTCTTGAACTAAAACATATCTGCATAAATTATACAAACAGATTTCATAGCCAATGGGGCCAATTAAGCAAGCAATTGGCATATAACTAATAGCATTTCTCATTAACACTATCAACTCCATGAGAACCTCAACATTTTTCAGCCTCTAAATATATTTGGAATGAAATGGAACAATCTTTAGTGGGAGAAAAAAGGGGCTTTCCTTTTGCAAAAATAATTTGGTTAAGAAAACTACTTTATAATAAATTCCAAATAGGACAATGAGAAAATCATGTTGCATCTTTGAATTTCATTGTTAAGTTAAGCGCATTTGAAAATCATTTGTCATTATAATTCCTTGCACAGTAAACCAGATTTTCAGATTGCATTTGGCAAATAACTAGTATGTTCAATTTAATTCAATTCAATTTATTGGATTTATATGCCGCCCCTCTCCGAAAACTCGGGACGGCTAACAACAGTCATGAACAATATACATGAACAATATACAGTAAAAATCCAATACTAAAAACTAACTTAAAACCCCTTAATGTATAAAACCAGCATACGTACAAACATACCATACATACAGTTGTATCAGCCTAGGGGGAGAAGAAGTCTTAATTCCCCCATGCCTGGCGGCAGAGGTGGGTTTTGAGTAGCTTACGAAAGGCAAGGAGGGTAGGGGCAGTTCTAATCTCTGGGGGGAGTTGGTTCCAGAGGGCCAGGGCCGCCACAGAGAAGGCTCTTTTCCTGGGTCCCGCCAAGTGGCATTGTTTCGTTGACGGGACCCGGAGAAGACCCACTCTGTGGGACCTAACTGTCCGCTGGGATTAGTGCGGCAGAAGGCGGTCCCGGAGATATTCTGGTCCAGTGCCATGAAGGGCTTTATAGGTCATAACCAACACTTTGAATTGTGACCGGAAACTGATCGGCAACCAATGCAGACTGCGGAGTGTTGGTGTGACATGGGCATATTTGGGAAAGCCCATGATTGCTCTCGCAGCTGCATTCTGCATGATCTGAAGTTTCCGAACACTTTTCAAAGGTAGCCCCATGTAGAGAGCGTTACAGTAGTCGAACCTCGAGGTGATGAGGGCATGAGTGACTGTGAGCAGTGACTCCCGGTCCAAATAGGGTCGCAACTGATGCACCAGGCGAACCTGGGCGAACGCCCCCCTCGCCACAGCTGAAAGATGTTTCTCTAATGTGAGCTGTGGATCGAGGAGGACGCCCAACTTGTGAACCCTCTCTGAGGGGGTCAATGTTTCTCCCCCCAGGGTAATGGACGGACAGATGGAATTGTCCTTGGGAGGCAAGACCCACAGCCACTCCGTCTTGTCTGGATTGAGTTTGAGTTTGTTGACACCCATCCAGGCCCCAACAGCCTCCAGGCACCGGCACATCACTTCCACTGCTTCTCTTATTGAGTCCTTCCCAAAGACCTGGTAGAGGCAAATGTTGATCTTTGATTATATTGTCGTAGAAAGTATGCTTTTCCAAATAAAGCTGCTTTTTATAATTGGTTGGTGATTTTATTAATGCCAAGGGCCTTCAAGGGATTCTCTAGTTGTTTTCGGATTGTACCCAATGGCCTATTACTATTGATACTACATTTGCTTTCTTTTTCCCCAATCATTCTATTTCTATTTATGGGTCTTTATATTTTGTTATCTTCTCCAGTTCTTTCTCGTCTATTCTGCTGTGTCTGGATACTGCCATATCCATGAGCCAGGTATTTTTCTTTCTTATCGACAATTGTTAAGTCTGCGGTGTTACGTTGCAGGTGCCTGTCTATTTGAATTTTAAAGTCTATTTGAATTCTAAAGAATTCAGAGCATTTTAGCTTCTTAGTTTTCTGTTACTATATTTATCTTATGGCAAGCCAATGGTATTTCTTCTGGGTCTCCCAATGCCCTATTGTTGGTACTCTGTCATCCTGTTGTTTATAGTCCGAGTTTGCAATCTTCTTGCAGTAGTGAACCAGGTGCTCCATTGTTTCTTCGGGGCTTTTTTCAGTATTATTATGCAGTCCAAGATTGATGCCAGAAGTTTGTACACAAGGATTCATTTCAAAATATAGTGACAGCACTTTTAAAGAATTAAAATTATGCAAATGAAGAGATTCAGCCAAAAAGATGAAAGCAAGAAGGGATATTAGGTACGTTCACCTGTCGAGTTATATATAAAAGTAATGATGGGGTAAAAAATAAATAAATAAATAAAAATACAACAAGTGATCTCTATGGGTTTCTTTAGTATTTATTTGTTTGTTTGTTTGTTTATTCAATTTGATTTCTATGCTGCCCAATCCCAAAGGACTCAGGGCGGCCTACAACATTATACATTACAAATAACAATAATAATAAAAAGAAGTCAAGAAAAAATTTCTAAAGTCTAATTTCCAAAACCTTAATTAAAACCCATAAAGACAATTCAGCAACACATGTTGATACAGATTCATACACAGGTCAAGCTAGTGGTTGATTTAGGGCCCTCATGCCTGCTGGCATAGCCAGGTCTTTGTGGCCTTATGAAAAGCCAGCAGGGTGGGGGCAGTACGTACATGGGGGGGGGAGTTGATTCCATAGAGCCAGGGCAGCAACAGAGAAGGCCCTCACCTGTGGTCCCGCCAACCTGCATTGTTTAGCTCAGTGATTTTCAACCTTTTTTGAGCCGTGGCACATTTTTTACATTTACGAAACCCTGGGGCACATTGAGCGGGGGAAGGGTGAGGGCTAAAAAAAGTTTGGACAAAAAAATTCTCTCTCTCTCTTCTTCCCTTTCACTCTATTTCTCTCTCCCTCCCTCCCTCTTTCTCTGCCTTCTTTCTCTCTCTATCCCTCTTTCTTTCTCTTCCTCTCTTTTTTCCTCTCTTTCTCTCTCCCTCCCTACCTCCCTCTATGTCTTTCTCTCTCTCTCCTTCCCTCCCTCTCTTTCTCTCTCTCTATTGCTTTCTTTCTCTCTCTCTTGCTTTCTTTCTCTTGTTCTCTTTCTCTCTTTCTTGCTTTCTCTCTCTCTCTTGTTTTCTTTCTCTCTCTTGCTCTTTCTCTCTCTTGCTTTCTTTGTCTCTCTCTTGCTTTCTTTCTCTTGTTCTCTTTCTCGCTTTCTTGCTTTCTCTCTCTCTCTTGTTTTCTTTCTCTCTCTTGCTCTTTCTCTCTCTTGCTTTCTTTCTCTCTTGCTTTCTTTCTCTTGTTCTCTTTCTCTCTTTCTTGCTTTCTCTCTCTTTCTTGTTTTCTTTCTCTCTCTTGCTCTTTCTCTCTCTTTCTTGTTTTCTTTCTCTCTCTTGCTCTTTCTCTCTCTTGCTTTCTTTCTCTCTTGCTTTCTTTCTCTTGTTCTCTTTCTCTCTTTCTTGCTTTCTCTCTCTCTCTTGTTTTCTTTCTCTCTCTTGCTCTTTCTCTCTCTTGCTTTCTTTGTCTCTCTGAGCTTCGCGGCACACCTGACCATGTCTCACGGCACACTAGTGTGCCACGGCACATTGGCTGAAAAACACTGGTTTAGCTGACGGGACCTGGAGGAAGCCAATTCTGTGTGCTATAATTGGTCTCTGGGAGGTATTTGGCAGGAGACAGTATCATGTATCATGAGATTTTATTGTATTGGGTAACATTCAGAGACTTTTTAAAATAAAAAGTCTAAATAAATGCAATCCCAGCACACTATAAACCCTGTTTCCGCCAAAATAAGACATCCCCTGATAACAATCCCAATTGGGGTGAATGCATTGCAATTAAGGCCAAATATTTATTTCAGGGTGCAAAAAAAAAAAAAAAGAGAGAGAGAGTCTTATTTTCTGGGAAACATGGTATTATTTCCAATCAATAAATATTGGATTGAACTTGTTTCTAATTCCTACATAGAAGGTGGATGGGGGATTCTGGTGGAGTTGAAATCCACACATCTTAAAAGTTGTTGACATTGGGAAACATTAGCTTAGCTGACTGTAACTTAGGATACATCTCAATAGATATTTACTTAATTACTTGTACCAAGTAGACTAAAGGTTAAACAATAGTTCTCTGATTACCTCAAATGAAAGATTTAAGTAAACAGAATATTCCTTTCTTATAACTTTCAGCAGCAAATTAAAGTTTTCATTCTTGTATTTTACACAAGAATTCTGTCCAGCTCTTTTGGAAGCATTATGGAATCACTGCTCTACATTGACATCTAGTGGTGAGAGACAATTGGGATTACAGTACTGTATACCGTTAAAATCTTACCAGTTTATTCTTACATGGAAAGGGAAAAAAGACTTTTCTTTCAAACAGATAGATGTGTGAAAATGTTTTCCAATCAATTAATAATCCATTTTCTATTTCCAATTTTTAAAATAAAAAGTTTTGGAAAATCCCATTGACTTTTATGGAGAGCAATTTAGTGTGTTTCTTCGATGTCATATTAGCCCAATGAACTTTAGAAAATCCCCTGATTATTCAGAAGAAACTGCAACAGGAAATCAATTGGATTTGTCCTGGCGAATAAGCACAGTACCATGGCAACTTTGATTGGATTACACGCTGAATTGGTGCTCTTATGTCAAAGAATAAACTACAAATAAAAATACAACCACCACAAGCAGTGGATACACGTGGTTTCTCACTTAAACATAAAGACAAGCATACTTTTTTTTTAGTAACTAAGTTAAAAAAAAATATTGTTCCATGGCTATTTTCCTCCAAGCCCCTTGAGTTCCTGTATTGGGAGAGCAATGAAGTACAGTTTGAAGGGCTTTTAAAGGCAATAATGAGGACATAATGCCTTATCGCTTTTATTTATAAATGGGGCAGAAACATTTTCCTCAAACTCTCATCTTTTAAACAGAGTTTGTAGACACTCCTTGCTGCTGCTGTGGAAAGCAATGTTGGGTTAGGCAACAATACAACCAGCTTCCTTCCTCCATTGGACTTGAATGAACATTTCATTTATCCACTAAGTCAGGGGTGGGCAATTAATTTTGCCATGAGGCCGCATGAGGACCCTTCCCTGGTGCAGAGCTGAAGGGATTGGATACTGTAGCCTAGAGCAGTGTTTTTCAACCAGTGTACCGTGAGACCATGGTCAGGTGTGCCGCGAAGAAGGAAGCTCAGGTTCCTGTCTCGCAACTTTTTGCAGAGAGAGAGTGTGTTTGTGTGTGTGTGAGAGAGAGAGAGAGAGAGAAAAAGAGAAAGAAAGTGAGAAAGAGAAAGAGGGAAAAAAAACAAGACAGAGAAAGAAAAGAGAGAAAGAGAGAGAAAGCAAGTATCAGAGAGAAAGAAAGCAAGAGAGGAGAGAGAGAAAGAAAGAAAGAGAGAAAGAAAGCAAGAGAGAGAGAAAGAGAAAAGGAGAGGAAGGGAGAGAGAGAGAGAAATGAGCAAAAAGGGGAGGAAAAAAGAGAAATGAGAAAATGATTGAGACAGAGAATGAGAGGAAAGAGAGAGAAACAAAAGAGAGAGAGAGAAGTGACTCTTGATTTAAAGCATATGATAAAAAGCACCCAAAGAATAAGAGAGAAAACCCCCCCAGCCCTCACCTGTTTTTGGAAATGGTTCAAAAGTGTGTATACAAACACACACACAAGGGTAGGGAGGAGACAGGTTTGGAAAAAGAGAGGAGAGTGTGCCCCAGGATTTTAAAATGTAAAAAATGTGCCGGGGCTCAAAAAAGGTTGAAAATCACTGGCCTAGAGGATCATTCTTTGCCTTACAAGGCAAAGGTTGCAGGTTCAAGTCCCAGTGGGTATGGCTAGCTGATGAGGCCAAAATAAGGCCAAAATAGATCTATTCTAGTCTCCCTTAATTTTCAAATTCAGCAAAAAAATATATATGTCACATGTTTTTTTTCTGAATTTGAAAATTTATATATATATATATATATATATATATATATATATATATATATATATATATATAAATTGATAATGCAAAGTCATAAAATCATACAGTACATATCATAAATCCCTTATTTATCCTA
This sequence comes from Erythrolamprus reginae, assembly GCF_031021105.1. Lineage (NCBI taxonomy): Eukaryota > Metazoa > Chordata > Lepidosauria > Squamata > Dipsadidae > Erythrolamprus > Erythrolamprus reginae. The sequence goes on along the minus strand of NC_091963.1, from coordinate 32,249,662 downwards.
TTAATTATCCATTAATTTTATCCATGTAATTCTATATAGTTCTAAAATTCTAATCCAATTTTACGAATTAATACACCCTAATATTAAACGCCTAAATATATCTTTTACCATCATTCCATAGTCAATCCATATTTTAATAATCAATCATCCCTCCTCAAATTTCTACCACTCTCTCATTTCTGGGTACCCCTCCCTCTCTCTCCTCCTTTTCTCTCTCATTTGTTTCTCATTTCTCCCTCTTCCTCCCTTTTCCCCTCATTCCTTCCCCCTCTCACTTCCCCTCTCTTTTTCCATCCCTGTCTCTTCCCCCCTTGTGTGTGTGTATGTACACTCTTGAACCATTTCCAAAAATAGGTAAGGGCTTGGTTTTTCTTTCTTATTCTTTGGGTGCTTTTTACCATATGCTTTAAATCAAGAGTCACTTCTCTCTCTCTTTTGTTTCTCTCTCTTTCCTCCCATTCTCTGCCTCAATCATTTTCTCATTTCTCTTTTTTTCTCCCCTTTTCGCTCTTACTTCTCTCTCACTCTCTCCCTTTGATTTCTGTTTTTCTCTTCCCTCTTCTTTTCCTTCTCTCCCCTTCTCTCTCTCATTTTTGTTCTTCCCCTCCCTCGTTCTTTCCATCATTTTCTCAGTCCCCCCCTCTCTTCCCCTCTCCTCTCTCTGCTTCCGTCTCTGTCTCTCTGGGGACCAGCCATCAGCCTACCCCACTTCTTCTGAGCTTATCCTCCGGTTTCACGCAGGACTTCCTGGTTTTAGAGCCAAGCAAGCCAACCGAGCAGAATGGACTCCTCTCCTGCTTCCCTCTTTCATTCTCTCTCCTCTCTCCCCATGGAGGACTCACCCTCCAACCCCGGACTCCCACTCAGTCCCCATTCTGAAAATGGGAGCCGGCAACTCAGAGAGGAGGAGGAAGCGTGTGTGTGTATGTATGTTGCGCCTGGCTTGGCTTTCAGCAGGCCTTCCGTTACCTCGGCCTCGGAGGTGCCTCAGTGAGCGGGCGCGGAGACTCATCGCCTCATCCGGGCGCAATCCCCACCTCCTCCCTCAGGGCTGCCTCAGGGTGAACTTCTGCGCCCCACCGAAGCGCCTCTTCCGCCTGCAAAGGAAAAACCTTTGCAGGTGGAAGATTTCCTCACACTTTCCTTGCCACTCCCCCACCAACTCCGACCCCAGGCTCCTCTGCGCAGCCTTGGAAAAGATTGTGTGGGGGATTGCGGGCGGGCTGGTCACAAAAAGATGCGGCCCAGGGGTTGCCCCTTGCCCAGGTCTGCACTAAGTTCTCAACTTTGTCTGGAATAGAGGCAAATCAAATAATAAAACTGGGAGTGATCTGAGGTTTTCAAATCCAGTCTACATAGGGCGAAAGTTCTTATACCAATTCCAGACAAATAGTTGTCCTATCTTTTCTTGAAAGCCTTCAATGATGGAGCACCCATAATTCTGTTAAGCTGTTCTATTCATTTTTCTCTGTGAGGAAATTTCTCCTAGTTATTAGATAGGATTTCTTTGATGAGCTTCCACCCATTTCTTCTTGTCCTCAAGTGCTTTGAAGAATAAGTCAACTATCTCTTCTCTATGACAGCCCCTCAAGTACCAGTAAACAGCTACCATGTTTCAAAACTTTCTCTTTATTAGGCTGTTGTGGTTGGCTCACATCCAGCTCCTTTGGTCACAGAGAATGAACCGGGTCCATCTGGGTATCATAGGCCAGTGGGATTTACCCTTACCTTTATTAGTCCTTCACAAGAGGAATCGGACAGTGAGAGTGAGGGAAAGTTAGGGCCTGGGGACCCTTAAGAGCCTGCAGACCCCCAGCTGTGGTAATGTTGGAGTCAGATGAGAAGGGGGATATTTCAGACCCCATATTAGATGCAAGAGTAAGAAGAATGCGAGGGAGACGAGTATTTCTGGCAACGTAGATCTAGGCATAGCTTGTCATTAGTTTAGTTAGTTATAGTTTATAGTTTATTACATTTGTATGCCGCCCCTCTCTGAAGACTCAGGGCAGTTCACAACATAACAGCAATACAATACATTAGAAATCTAATAATAATAAAAAAAATAAATCCATTTAAGAAGGCATTAATAACATAATAAAACCCCTAACTATGCAGTCATACACATTCAACCTAATCTATCATACAGTAAGGCCAAAAACATAATAAAAAAGGGGGAAAGATGGTAATTATCCCCATGCCTGGCGACAAAAGTGGGTCTTCAGCATTTTACGGAAGACGAGGAGGGTGGGGGCTATTCGAATCTCTGCAGGGAGTTTAAAAGGGGAGCAGCGTGGGAAGTTCATTGCAGAAGTTCAACATTTCTTTATGGGGGAAGAGAGAACTAGCAGCCAAAGTATTTTTCTCTTGTAAATTTTCTGCAACCCTAGCCTTGAAAGACATTTGTGAGTACCTGTCCACTCTGAGAATTAATGACTTGAATTTATTACTTTTGTTTGGATGTTTATTATCAGCTGTGCCAATAACACTAGACTTTTGGTAGGCGATCTGACATTCCTCTGATTTCATTGCTGTTTCCAGCACATTTCTTGTAAATAGACTACATAGTCATTTGGCTTCCGAGTCTTCATTGGGGCTTAATTACTACTAATTAACCAGGCCCAACAGAACATAGGCTAGACATACCTAAGTCCCTTAACCATTTATCATATGGTTTACCTCAAGATTTTTATCTTTCTTTCTTTTTTTGCTCTTTTCTGCACTTTCTAGGGTCTTGTATTACAAAGATTGTATACCATGCAGGAGAGGACTGGTCTAGTTCCATCAAGTTCCTCAATGTACAACAATTCATTTACAATGATACTGAAAAATTGACTCACGGTTGGTCCTTGCACTTATGAATGTCACAGCACCCCCAATATCACATGGTCAAAATTTGGGTGCTTGATAACCATCATGTATTTGCAACTGTTGCAGTGTACTTAACCTGTGAATCACTTAACAACTGTGGCAAAAAAAGGTTGTAAAATCAGGCATGACTCATTTAATGTTGTGGTTAGCTTTGGCCCAGCTCCTGCCCCAAGGACTGTGGATGTGGGGGAGACATCCACATGCTGCAGGCCTGTTTTGCCCCCGGTGGAATCTGCTGATGAAGGCTCCTCTGACCAAGAAGACATGAGTGACAGGGAGGAGGAATGTGTGGCAGACAGCTCAGAAGGAGATCAATTATCTAGCTCCTCCTTGGATTCAGAACAAGAGTTAATGATACAGCCACGCGTGTGGAGAGCGATGCATAGGCAACAACAACTGAGAGATTATTATCAAAGAAAATGAGGCCACCTGTGGTTGGGTGGGGCTGTTGTAATTAGTGAGGCTGCTATAAATAGCAGCCTGTGAGTTTGGCCATTGTGGAGGATTATCTGATCATTGTGTTTCGTGACTGCTTTACTGACTTTGAATTTTTGTGTGCTGATTTTTCCCTGCTTTGAAACTAAACCAGAGCAAAGTGTGTTTCACTTTGTGAAAGAAGAAGGACTGTGAATTGCCTCACCACTGCAAGCTAAGTATCACAGAACTGATAAGGGACTTGTACAAATTACCAATTTGGTTGGAGACGAGTGCTCTTTGATATACCAAAAGAGGGCTTGGTTTAAGTGAATTTTCATTATAAAGAACATTGTTTTGAATTTTCAAACGTGTGTGTCTGAAATTTGTACCTGTGAATTTTTGGGAGGATTCTACCAGAGAGCCCAACAGAACATTTAATAACTGACTTGCTTATTAATAGAGATTCTGGTCCCAATTGTGACCATAACAGGAAGAGTACTGTACTTTAATGTTTGTCATATCATTTGCTATCAGTGGCAAAACAATAAAATAATACTGTACTAGTTTTCCCCATCAAATATTAAAGTCCCTGTACTGGAAAAAATAGTATACACTGATTGTCCATCTTTATTCACAAACCATAGTATGTACTCATAAATCCAAACAAAGAAAAGTTAAATCACCTTTGCAGACTGTTGTAGTTTAATTTCAATGCAGGTCCTTTCTGCATATTTTAAAACTAGAAAATCAAATTTTAAAAAGCCTTCCTCATTTCTAAGGGCACCGATCCATCAGCACGGCTCTGATATTATCTTTCAATCTAACATATAGGTCAAAAACACTGCCTGCGCAGAAACAATCCATTTGCTATGTTTGCATAATGAAATGAATAATAAATTAAACACATGACCCAAATTTGTGTAATATGTTAAATCAAATAAAATTTAGCCAGGATAAAGGACAGATAAGCTTACTATGTTGGGTGAATGTAATTGTTTGGCTTTTATCTCATCTGATTGAATGTATCCTGGGAATCCAACGGTGATGTGAAATCGCAATATAGAAGTGCCAAAGTAATACATAAATTTGAAGTGACAATTAGATTCCCATTTGAAGGACACGGTATTGTAGCACACACAGCAGTACATCCCAAGATGTTTGTTAAGATTCCATTAAAAAGCTGCAAACATGAACGTTAGCAAACGTTTTGCAAAACCAAAGGCCCATCAAGTTCACATGTGAGAACATCCATGGCTAATTGAAAGAAGATGCAGCTAACATGAGCTTCTGCCATTTTCATTCCTATTCTTACACTTTGGAGGGGGAGAAGGGTGAACAAAAGGGCATAAAAACCCTCAACTTTGCTAGTCCCAACTATGGCAGTTAAAGAAGAACTAATTATGAATGTATGAAGTCCATTTATAAATGTATAAACCAGCATTGGTTTACTGGCCTCAGAAAATCCCAGCCCATAATGTAACAACATGGCATGCAAAACCCCATTTGGCTCGATGTAGCTGAATATGGTCTTATGAATGCCGCCCCGAGTCTGTGGAGAGGGGCGGCATACAAATCCAATAAATAATAATAATAATAATAATAATAATAATAATAATAATAATAAATAATGGTCAATTCCATTGAGCATTGACATGAGCCATTCCAGAATCCTCAGTGCTGGCAGATGGGAGTTAAGATAAAGATGGAAGCCCACAGAGCCTCACACGGATGCTGAGCAAGAGGCAGATGAGGCATAAGAGACCTTCTCGCTCGCCCTTGGACTGCACCCTGCATGCTCCCTCTCACTTTGCCTACCTTAATCTCTTGTTCCCAAGCAGCACAGAGAGATAAGAGTGTATCCAGGGGTAAAGCAGCCAAACAACCGCTTGGGCCCCAAGGCTTCCTAGGTTTTCAGCGATTGGCGAGAAAGTCTCCTCATTTCCCCGCCACCCACTTCCAATTTAAAAATGCATTGGGGCTCTGCCTGCGGTTTATGCTAGCCCTCACTGATTGCCACATGTTCGGTGGACCTTCTTTTCAGACATTCAGGAGCCAATGAGAAAAAATCAGACCCCCTCCCCTCTTGCTTTCCCCGCTAATCCTGATGTTCTACTCTAGACTAACTAGATAGGTTGTTGTTTTATCTTTGTTTCAGAAAGTTGCAGAATGGAAAGGCCTGTTTTTATCTGGGTTTGGGTTTTTTTCTTAGTGGAACTATTGTCTGCGTTTCTATTACCCACAAATATTTTGACTTAACCATACAGTATTAATCACAAGCACTAGTTTATTTTGAAATAAATCAGATAAACATTTTAAAGCTTTTTTCCTTGAAAATATTCAGAAGTAGCTTTGTCAAAAATGAGGTATTTGGTGATATTGTAGGCCAATCACGTGGCAGATCCATAATGTCAGACAGGTTTCTGCAGAAGGTAAGTGCATTGTAACCTTCTATTTGCATCTCAATTTATTTTTTCAGCCGCATTTCACATTACTCAATATTATTAAGTATATTGAGAACCAGTGATAATATATTTTTAAAAAACAAAAGCATCAGTAACCCTATCTTATAACATAGAAGTACATTGCATGAGAAGTGAATTATGAGCAAAGCTTCTATCCAGACATTTCCACATTTAATGGTTTAACCTATCTTTAAAAATGAAATTTAGTGTAACTACGTCACTTAGCACTTGACATAAATTATTTGTGCGCTGAGAATAGGTGCTAAGTCCAAGGGATGCTGAGGGCATTCTGGATATCAAATTATAAGAGTCATTAATTGCTGTCTATTCTTGAGTCAAAGTTCATGGAAACTATGCAGCGGAAAAAGCTCAGTACTAAATTTGATTAATGATTAAATATGTTAACTTCAGGACTCAGAGGGAAAATGCTGTTACTTATGGATAGTGCACTGATTTTAATAGTATATAGTATAGCAGAAAGGTGAACTTATATTGTTTCCAACAGTTACTACAGAAAGACATTAGTTTAGCAATACATGAAACAACAGGAAATGTGTATGACTTGTTAGATGTAAAGTCAAAAAACTGTATGGATATTGTCGTTTTCATATATCTTTCAAAAATCAGGGTATTAACTATGATAGAGTCATATTGTCATAATCTTTAGATCAATGTAATTGCTTAAAAATATAAACAAAATAACAAAGGGGCCTACAGCAATTATTTTACTGGAAACAGATTGAGTAATGTACTTTAGGATCTTAGTGTTGTGATTCCGTCCGAGGCCCCTCAGGGAACGGCTGATCTTCTGTCGGTTTCCTGCTCAGAGGGGGAGGATGAGGAACAGGAGGTGCAGGCAGACGAGGAGGAGGAATCCCAGGCTGAGGAAGAGGGGGAACAGCCAGAGGCTCCCGAGAGGGAGCTCTCCCCAGCAAGCAGCCTGGATTCCTTAGAGGAAAATGCACAAGCAATAATCGATCTGCGACAGAGAAGAGCAACACAAAGAAGGGACCAATTGGCTAGGTACTTTCAGCACTAAAGAGGCAACAGCTGGGTTTGGGTGTGGTGCTCTCTGGAAAGGCTAAAAGGCAGACCCACCCTTCCTGGCTTGTGGAGTATTATCTTTGGGAGTCTTGGGACCTGGCTGTGATCTTTGGCGTCTTGGAATTCTGGTTTGTGACTTTGAATACTGAAACCTTGGGGGGAAAAGGTGGGGGTCTTATGCTCTACAGTGGTGGGTGTGCCAGCAAGAAGTTTGCTGTATTGTCTGGACATCAGGACTCTGCTGTAAAGTCTCCTAGCCTGCCTGTTGGGAAGAACAGGTTTTTCTCTGTGTTTATTTTTCAAGCTATAAAGTACTTTTGCTTTTACCAGCGTGTCTGGCTGTTTTTTCCAGTTGGTGTTGAGGTCTGGGGGAACCCAGACAGAACACTTAGTAACAAAAATGATATCAGGAAAGTGGGAGTTTAATGTACCACTTCTCAAATTTCCTACAACTGTGGACACAATTAAACAAATGCCTCTTCTTTTTTACGAGCATGGAAGGAGTAAAATAACGACTATAGTTACATTCCTCCCCCCCCCCTTCTTCATTTTATTTTTGAATGGATTTTATTAAAAATATTTATTATCCAAATTCAAATATTTGGAAATCCAAATAAATCCAAATATTTATTATCCAAATTCTGTTAGGTTATAATAACACTTTTACCACAAAACTGCTCATAAAAAATATTGTGCATTAGGAATCTTTTGAGAACTAAGGGGCTGGAGGCGAATAAATTAAGTCATATTTTTAAAAACTCGTGTTTTTGTATTTATGGTTCTCTTTTCTGATTATTTTGTACAAGAACAATGTTTGACTTAGCTTAGTATATATGGATTCACAATCTATAATGGCATTTGAAATCTGCTTATGACAATTTTCTGCATGTCAATGCTCATGTCGTTGCTTACTTGCAACTTCATCAAACCAATCCAGAACTACTGAATTGGTTTCACAAATCATCTGACTGGCAATAAAGGTAGGAAGATGGGAAGCTGAGGTAGAAAATACGGTAAGTTCTGGCTGGTTGATAGCTGTGAACATGCAGAGGCTTCAATGAATCAGCTGATAGATCTACACAAACGTAACCATTTCATTCCTCAGTATTTTATGTTCCGTCCTCGGAGAGGGGCGGCATACAAATCCAATTAAATAAATAAATAAAAGTTCAATTTTGTCCATTGGCAGTGGTATAGAATCGCTACTTGCCGAAGTCTGGTTACTGTCCAAATAAAGCTGCTATGAGTAGGATTGTCTATGCCAGTGATTTTCAACCTTTTTTGAGCCACGGCACATTTTTTACATTTACAAAACCCTGGGGCACATTGAGGGGGGGGGGGCGGCTAAAAAAAGTTTGGACAATTTTTTTTCTCTCTTCCTCCCTTTCGCTTTATTTCTCTCTCCCTCCTTCTTTCTCTCCCTTCTTTTTTTCTCTCTCTCCATCCCTCTTTCTTTCTTCCTTCCTTTCTCTTTTTTGCTCTTTTTCTCCCTACCTCCCTACCTCCCTCTGTCTTTCTCTCTCCCACCTTCCCTCCCTCTCTTTCTCTCTCTTTCTCTCTATCTCTTGCTCTCTCCCTTGCTTTCTTTTTCTCTCTTTCTCTCTCTTTCTCTCTCTCTCTCATTTTCTTTTTCTCTCTCTTGCTTTCTCTCTGTCTTTCTTTCTCTCTCTCTTGTTTTCTTTTTGTCTTTCTTTCTTGCTTGCTTTTTCTCTCTCTTTCTTTCTCTCTCTTGCTTTCTTTCTCTCTCTCTCGTTTTCTTTCTCTCCCTGAGCTTCGCGGCACACCTGACCATGTCTCACGGCACACTAGTGTGCCGCGGCACACTGGTCTATGCTCTGCAGTTTTATCACATAGACAGAATTTAGTGTCCTGAGAACCATGCCTTTTATATTATCCAAAAGAAATATCCCTAAAATTCAAAAAATCTCAAAAGTAGTCAGTGGGAAAATGGTTTGTAGCACCCTCAAGATGCTCTGTGGAAAAAGTTTGGAAATTCTTGATTTGGTCCAATATACTGTATGTATATATTAAAAAGGTAAACATCTGCTTTGTGTCAAGTTCAGTCCATGATTTCATGAAGTTTCCAGCAGACGTGGTTGGTAAATCCACAGTAACTGAATTTAAACATGCCTGGGATAAACATATATCCATTGTAAGATGAAATACAGGAAATAGTATAAGGGCAGACTAGATGGACCATGAGGTCTTTTTCTGCCGTCAGTCTTCTATGTTTCTAATACAGTAGGAAGTAGTTTTACCATAGCTTTGTTCTTGGGATTTTATTAATTTTATTAATTCCTTTCCCAATATAACCCAAAGCCCTGAAATATTTTAGATTTCTCATTCAAGCTTTGTTGTTGTTGTTTTTGTTCACATTAGAAAGTTGATCAGATGCTCAATTCTCCTAAAACAAATAAGTAAATTGCAATTCCACAAAAGATGAAAACAAACATGGTTAACAGCACATTTCGAATAAGAGAACAGTTTTCTTCAAGATGTTTTACTAATTCTGGCTAGAAACTCACTTTCTTAAAAACAATCTACTAAGCCTCTTTGAGTTCCAAAAACACTTCCCCAGGCTATTGGAAAATTGAGCTCAAACCTTAAACCACACAGTGAACTATTTGTACACAGGAGCTTCTCTGTAGATTATTTGAATAGATTTATCGCCCTGAACTAAGCCTAGGCCATCTGTTACGTCCTCTAATTACAGATGCAGAAAGAGGTAATTCACAACAGCATCATAAAAAAGTAAAATATAAATGATTTAAGGGCAGGCTTGTGCCATGTTTCATGTACTAATCAGAGCTAAATGACTCACATCTATGACAGCTTGACTTCCTTGTTAAAAGATCCAGTTTCTTACAGACAACAAATTGACCTGGAATATTTCCCATACTCTGCTTTCATGTCATACATGGTCATTGTATTCTGAAGTCCTGAATATTTTCTAATGTTATTCCTAATCTTGCATCAATGCTTTTTTTTCTTTGGGCATGTTTTTTTTAAGCTATCCACAAAGGGAAAGGCAATATTAGTAGGTTAAGCCTTTCAATTTTTTTGAAGTAACATTGTTTGATTAAATAAAATTCCTGGTATTTAGTAATAGCTGTTGGGCATGACTTGATTCAGGTTCATCTGAAATTCATAATTCCATTGCTCTTCTTTCCCCTGAAATTCTTTATTTGAAACATTGACGAATCTAAAAAGCAGTTTTAGAGGACATACTTTTCATGCTATATTCAAATATGTTAGATCTTCCTATTATATACATTGTTTCTTTTGCATTTCTATGTGCATTATCAAAGAATTTATATTAAATACTAATCAGTCAGGACCAAATAAGGCAGTTTTTAAAGGAGATTCCAATACTTGGAGTTTAAGTATTCATAGAGTATCTCTGGCAAGTTTCCAATAGAATTTTCTCCTGACTTCATGGTTAATTGATGAAAAATGATAGAAATTGAAGATTGTCATAAGATGCCACATTTTAAGGGAAATCTAGGCATTGCCACATGCATGAAATCAGGATAGAATTCAAAGCATTGTGAGTTAATTTCATGCAACCTTTATTTAAGAATCTGATCAACTAGTAAATTCCACCAGATAACAGTTAATGGACCAAGGCGGGTGGGTGGATGGGTAGGATTTAGGTAAGTCTCAAATATTTTTAAGAGTGTGCAAACCAGATTGATGATGTTTAATTACCTCCAATATTAAAATGATAAATACTTTAGAAAGTGCACAGAGACTACAAAGAACAAGTCTTCACAATTTAATTTTGAACATGCTTTAGAATACAGGTAGTCCTCAATTTACGAGCACAATTGAGCCCAAAATTTATGTTCCTATGTCAGAATTTTATTAAATGAGTTTTTCCCCATTTTACAACTTTTCTTGTCCCACTTGTTAACGAATCACTGCAGTTGTTAAACTAGTAACATGGTTGTAAAGTGAATCTGGTTTCCTCATTGAGTCATTGACTACATGACTCTGGGACACTGAAACTGTCATAAATGTGAGTCAGTTGTCCAGAATTTGAATGTAAATCATGTATCTGTGGAGATGCTGCAATGGTCATCTGAAATAGTCAAAAGTCATTTTTTTTAGTGTTGTAATTTCATTCATTCATTAGCATCCTTCAATCTCTAAAGACTATAGCAGTGATGGCGAACCTTTTTTCCCTTGGGTGCCGAAAGAGCATGGGCCCGAGTACCAGCACCCATAATTCAATGCCTGGGGAGGGTGAAAATAATTTTCCCCGCCCCCCAGAGGCCCTCTGGCCCTCTGTTTCCCAAATTCTGGTGGGTCCATGAGGCTTGTGTTTCACTCTCCCGAGGCTCAATGGAACTGGGGAAGGGTAAAAATGCCCTCTCCCCTCCTCCCGCTGGCTCTCTGGAAGCCAAAAATACCCTCCAGAGCCTCTGCGCGAGCCAAAAATCAGCTGGCCGGCACACAAATGCACTTTGGAGCTGAGCTAGGGCAACAGTTTACGTGCCAGCAAATATAGCTCCACGTGCCACCTGTGTCATAGGTTTGCTATCCCTGAACTACAGTATCGTGCTCTGGAAAGAATTCTTAAAACAGCATCAAGTGTGGCTAAAAAGACCAATCCATGAGTGGAATCCCTTCCACACTGAGGGCAGATACATCCATTTTCCACCTGTGCCTCCCATGCTGGCTCCAGGGGACTTGGGGCTCTGATGCAGCTCAATGGCTTCCAACCTGGAGCTGCAGGCTTAGTGATGTTGGCAGTTGCCCCAGCTGATCTGCAAAGAGAGCAGGCAGGTGGCTGGGTGCGAAGCCATTTATCTGCTTTGGGTCCCCAAGCACCACAGAGCTGGCACGGTGGAAGGTAGCCTTTTCTGCAACATACTCCTCCCCTCTGGATCGTCTTTTTGGCATCCAGAGAGCCTCCAGAGGGATGTGGGAGGGCATTTTTACCCTCTCCCAGCTCCAGGGAAGCCTTTGAAGCCTGGGGAAGGAGAAACACGAGCCTACTTGGCCCACCAGAAGTTGGGAAACAGGCCATTTCTGACCTCCAGAAGGCCTCCGGGTGGTGGTGGAAGGTATTTTCACCCTCCCCAGGCATTGAATTATGGTTGTGGGCACTTGCTCACGCGTGATAGAGTGGACGCATGCTCTTTCGGCACCTGAGGGGAAAAAAGGTTCACCATCACTGGTCTATTACTTTGACTGAAGCTTTTCTAAAAAGGTACAAATTTGAAGTTACTTCCTTCTAACTTTCTTAAACTCACACGTATAGAGCACATACACTTTGACTCAGCTATCTGCTTAGTTTTGCCAATTCTATAGTATATTTCTTGTAACCAAACCTTATTGTATGTCGTTTGGCGTGACCCAGGGGAAGAGCCTTCTCTGTGGCGGCCCCGACCCTCTGGAACCAACTCGCCCCAGATATCAGAGTTGCCCCCACCCTCCTTGCCTTTCGTAAGCTTCTTAAAACCCACTTCTGTCATCAGGCATGGGGGAATTGAGATATTCCCTTCCCCCTAGGCTTATAAAATTTATGTATGGTATGTCTGTATGTATGATTGGTTCCTTAAATTGGGGTTTTTTAAATTACTTTTAATATTAGATTTGTTTATATTGTTTTTTTTACTGTTGTTAGCCACCCCGAGTCTGCAGAGAGGGGCAGCATACAAATCTAATAAATAAATAAATTTATAATACATTTATAAAACCTGTTCTATCAGTCATTGTTCTGATCAGATTCCCATTCTCAGGGACACTCACAAATGCACAGAGAGAAAGGCATCTCCCAATACCCTCTGCATTTTTATTTGGGCTCAATGTCCACCTCTTTTATTCCATCCAAACACAAATTATGCATTCCTGTACCAACACTGTAACCATACTTGCCAAAACAAAAGCATGAAAAAGCAGTGCCAGTAATTGACAAGCTAATTAGTATGAAAGTAAACTCAGAAAGTGCTCTATTATTTCTCTGTGCTTCTGCACTCATTTCTACTGGATGACTTGATGGAAGCAGACTGCCATAAACAGCATGAAGTGTATCAGGGTGATGTGATTGTCCCTGCTTGCAGGCATATCAAGTGGCATTGCAAAGTCAGCTGGAAGACTCATGGGAGTGCATTACTGACCACTACCACTTGAGCTGGGCAGGAATATTTGCTAGTTTAATTGTTGGTATTTTATGCTAGTTCTAAAAAAGTGAAAAATCAAAGTTTATTTCATTTTCTGAGTTCTTTGGGTTTGATTTTCGCAGAATGTTTTACAGGTGGAGTCCAGGGACTTCCTGAATCCCTTACGATGAGGCCCTACAGACCCTATGGTTCTACTTCCCAGTTCTACACAACTATAAAATGGGATGGGGCAATCCCATCTTTTGTTGTTGCTCCTACCTTCAAATCGACTATAATGATCCAGTTTCATGTCATTTTGAGTTGAAAAATATTTAAAAGCTATGCATCCAGAATAGGTTAAATGTAGAAGAAAAAAGATCCAAATTCACAGCAAAAAGCTCCTGCTCTTGAAAGAAGATATTATTTTGCATCATTATCCCACCAGCTATCCAAATAGTTCAATGCAATCTACAGCCATCCAAATGTTAACAGGTGTATGTGTGTGGGGGGCCTTTTAGAAATTGGAGAACCACTGCAGCATTTTGCAGTAACTCTCATCACTCAGTTTGCTTTGTAAATTATCCACAGTTTTAACTTTGCAGGTATAAAATTCTTTTTTATTTATTCAACATATCTTTTTAAAAAAATGTAAAATACAAAGTATAATCAACTTTGTATCTCTCTCAGAATCTCTCTCCAACTCCCAACTGGGAATAGATTTCCAACTCGGAAAATAAGCCAATATAGATTTTAATAAAGCAAACTAAAATGCTAACAAGCAGATAAATACATACATAGAGAAAGTTAAGAAAAAATAATCAAATCCGTCGATAATGATCTGCCTCTGGACTTTCTTCTTTCATGAGACAGCCTGGCTCATAGATGAGATCCACAATATATACTTGAGGGGGAAGCAGAAGTCCAGGTATCCCCAAAGGAGAATCATCAACCAATTTCACCTCATTCCATGCTCTATTATATTCACCACGATATAGGCTGGAATTAATAGCAATTCGGTCTGCCAGGACCTATGAAAAGAATAATAAGAATACATTTTATGTTCTGTCGGGCTCTCTGGTAGACTCCTCCCCAAAATTCACAGGTACAAATTTCAGACACACACGTTTGAAAATTCAAAACAATGTTCTTTATAATGAAAATTCATTTAACTAAGCCCTCTTTTGGTATAGCAAAGAGCAGTTGACAGTCTCCAAACAAACTGGTAATTTGTACAAGTCCTTTATCAGTTCTGTGATACTTAGCTTGCAGCTGTGAGGCAATTCACAGTCCTTCTTCTTTCACAAAGTGAAACACACTTTGCCCTGGTTTAGTTTCAAAGTGGGGAAAAATCAGCACACAAAAGGTCAAAGTCAGTAAAGCAGGCACGAAACACAACGATCAGATAATCCTCCACAATGGCCAAACCCACAGGCTGCTATTTATAGCAGCCTCACTAATTGCCACAGCCCCACCCAACCACAGGTGGACTCATTTTCTTTGATAATAATCTCTCAGTTGTTGTTGCCTATGCATCGCTCTCCGCATGCGTGGCTGTATCATTAACTCTTGTTCTGAATCCAAGGAGGAGCTAGATAATTGATCTTCTTCTGAGCTGTCTGCCACACGCTCCTCCTTCCTGTCACTCATGTCTTCTTGGTCAGAGGAGCCTTCATCAGCAGATTCCACCGGGGGCAAAACAGGCCTAGACTACCCTAGTTGGCATCAGAACAGGCCTAGACTACCCGAGTTGGCATCAGAAAAATCTCCCCCCCAATTGCCATCTTTTTTGAGTTCAAGTTCGCTGGTCATTTTTGCAGGCCTCAAAATGGTGAATGGAGCTGGGCTGAGCAAAAAGCCACAGGGCATTTGGATGTCTCCCCACATCCACAGTCCTTGGGGCAGGAGCAGGGCCAGAGCTAACCACAACAACTTTAGTTTTGTTTTCAGTCAATCCACACAGGGCACATTCCCCATCCTGGGTGAAGCCATCCTTCAGGACGGGATATCCTCTTCCAGTGAGAAACATAGAAACATAGAAGACTGACAGCAGAAAAAGACCTCATGGTCCATCTAGTCTGCCCTTATACTATTTCCTGTATTTTATCTTACAATGAATATATGTTTATCCCAGGCATGTTTAAATTCAATTGCACTGAATGAGTTCTTTTTCTATTTTTGCTGGATCTGCCCTCAGACTAAGACAGTTTTGGCTACCTTTCTCCCTTCCTGAATTTGGCCTTCTACACAGTGGACTTACAAGGCTTTGTGAGTGAATTTTTTTCTTTCTCTGAAAGGACTTTCAGGATTATAACCTGCTCTCAATGGCACTGATTAACAACAAGCGCTCAGCAGTGCAGCCTCGGCTCCTACTGCTACTCAATTTCGTGCTTTTTTCCAGGGAATTGACCATCAGGGTTTGCCCTGGTCTGCCCGGTGAGTCCAAAATTACTGTCATTGACCTTCTGATCTGCTAGTTAGAGATGAGCACTCCAGAGCATTGCACGGCACCTAAGGGAGATTGGGCAGCACTAAGGAGATAGTTGAGTGTTTTGCTGCTTGAAAAACTTTATACCGCCTCAACAACGCTTTGCCAAAAATAACATCAACTGGCCAAAATGAATGCTAAGCCCCCTCCCTACCGCTAGTCACCCTTCCAACTTTAGTTTGTTGGCAGTGGCCACCGTCTGCTAAGCCTCATAGGCCGAAGGGGTGGTGCCACCTTTCCGCTGGAGCTCATGCTCACATCCCCCCCCCTGTTCCCCTCTGCTCGGTGCTGTAAGCCCAGAGGGCAGACTGACTCTCAACACAGGTTCATCTGGTGCCTAGACTACCCTAGTTGGCATCAGAAAAATCTCCCCACAATTGCCATCTTTTTTGAGTTCAAGTTCGCTGGTCATTTTTGCAGGCCTCAAAATGGTGAATGGAGCTGGGCTGTGGAAAAAGCCACAGGGCAACAGCTTTATACAACAAACCACAGCGCTTCAGAGGAGGAAGAGGCTGGCTCCTCCTTTGTCCCAGTATTGAGGGTGCAGTAGAAAAATCCATATCTACTGATTAGAAATCAATACCAATATCATTTATTAGAAATGAATACTATAATTTGAATACTGTAATACCTACAATGAATCTGATGGAACAGTAGCATATACTGCATATTCATTAAAATTAAAAGTATGCAACTTAGAGTAGTACATTTGTTTAGTTATCCCAGTGGTATCAGATCTGGCCCATGGGTCCATCCTGGAAACAGTGAAGGACTGGCCTGTGGTACCTCTGACAGCAAAAACTGTTTCTATTTTTGCAGGCAGAAGGTTGCAGGAGGCCACCGTGGCCAAAAATGGAGCCTGGGTGGGCCATTCATTGCCTTCCTGAGTATTTTTGCTGGCAGAGGGCTTCAGGAACTTTGTGGCTGAAAACAGAGCTCAAGTGACGCCGAGCTGGCCATGCCCACTGATCATGTCCACCAACCCCAATTTCCCAAAGTGAAGTGATGCAGCCTCAATGAAATCAAGTTTGCACCTCTGAGCTACACTGTTAATTTGTTTTACCTTGAAAAGCAAAGCTCTGTGGAAGAAGGTCCCTTTGTTGATCTTCCCAATAGGTACCACGTTGCATTTAAGCTCATATTCAATTTCACTTATATGAAGCTCCCAGCTGAACTCATGTAGATTGTCTCTTTCAATGGGACCACCCAACCTATTTGCAACAAACCTGTTTTCAAATCAAACAAGTTAAATCTATTTTCCTGTCATACTAATTAGAAATAATTCTGCTTCTTGACAACTATTTGCATAGTGTTTATGGTGGATCCTTTCATGTTTGTGTGCAACTGGTGTCAATTATTTGATGGCAATATATTCTAGAGTAACATAAATATTGATCTGATGTAGCAATAAAAGTCAATGTTCTAAATGATGGGTATCCAACCTTTTGATTTGCCTGTGCTGCACTAAGTGAAAGATATGGTCCAAGTGCAGCCCAGTGGTTTGCACTGGACTGCATTTGGGCCATATGTAAAATATATAATAAATGCATATAATATCACGTAATAATATTAAAACTTTATGGTCTTATGAGGCCGCATTACTAGCTATCTAGAGTTGCACGCAGCTGGTGGGTCATTGGCTAGACATGCCTTTTCTAAAGGACTCCATCCTTTTGATGGTTTGGAACAATATTCTTTATTATTTGTCGAGATTGAAATAAAGTGAAAGGATTAGATTAATAATTAATGGAAAGTGTGTGACTTTTAATTGTTCACAGGTTACGTAGGAATGTTTTTGTGTTCTAATCTGTGACATACATTTTCAGGATTTAGGAGGAACTAAGCAAGTCTTGAGATGGTTTCATATAATATTATGTTTTTATTCCTCTTGAAGATGTCAGATTGCTAATGTAATTTCCTTTCTTATTTTAAATCTAACAATGATATATGGGTTGAACATGATTGAAATAATTATTTTCTGAAAGCCATTCATTAATTTTAATGATTAATTAGGATTAAAAATCCTAGCACTATTAATCTGCAGCTTCCAAGCATACTGTAGGTTCTAGATATTATGCCATCATCCCCACCTAGCATGATTAAGGATTGGTGGCATTAGGCATTAAATGCCACCAGTCAGTGCCCTAAGGATGGGAAGCATCTTTTAAGATTGTCAATATGTTCCAATGGCTCTCAGTTCAGTTTATCCTATTTTTCACCTTTCTCATTGTCTAAGAAGAAAAGCATGTAATTTAAACATGCATTTCTTTGATTCAGTTATGCCAATTTAGTCATATAGAATCAGTTTTAATGCTAGTCTGGATTCTTAAGACACAACAATGGTAATAGTATGCTTGACAAATAAAAGAACATTATATTCATTATAGTCTGTTGTTGATTTGGTGATAGATGAAAAGATTAATTGTCTGTTTGTTAGACCAGTGTTTTTCAACCAGTGTGCCGTGGCACACTAGTGTGCCGCAAGACATGGTCAGGTGTGCCGCGAAGCTCAGAGAGAAAGAAAGCAAGAGAGAGAAAGAGAGAGAGAGAGAGAACAAGAGAGAGAGAAAGAAAGCAAGAGAGAGAGAAAGAGAACAAGAGAAAGAAAGCAAGAGAGAGAGCAAGAGAGAGAAAGAAAGCAAGAGAGAGAGAAAGACATAGAGAGAGGTAGGGAGGGAGAGAGAAAGAGAGCAAAAAAGAGAGGAGGGAATGAAGAGAAAGAAAGAGGGATGAAGAGAGAGAAAGAAAGAGGAAGGAAGGGAGAGAAAGAGGGAGAGAGAAATAGAGCGAAAGGGAAGAAGATAATTTTTTTTGTCCAAACTTTTTTAGCCCCCCCCGCCCCCCGCTCAATGTGCCCCAGGGTTTCGTAAATGTAAAAAATGTGCCGCGGCTCAAAAAAGGTTGAAAATCACTGTGTTAGACCATGCAAACCAAGCAGTACAGATTATTTTTGGAGATATTCCTATGATTAATAAAATGTCAGCTTATTAGGTTGGTTAGCAAGTAGCACATTTTATTCAAATATTCCTTATTGAGCCATTTATGAGAAAAAAGCTGTTTAAATGCCCTTGTAGCACGAAATTTACTCAATCATCATTTGTATAGGTTGCTGCAGTAAAGTGAAAAGGGCAGCTTTTGGCTCCAAGTGGACATTAGAAACTGATCAGAGCTATCAAACTGGTATTCCAAGATAGGTTGTCAATGGACATCTTTCATAATTAGCAAGCCTAGTTTGGCATAGCAAGATTATTCCACAAGTTAATATGTGTTAGGAACAGAATGGAGCATAAGAAAGTAAAGCACAAACTGGAATCCAGAAGCTCCATTTGGTCTGTCAGCATTCCTTCTGCAGACTTCATAGGCTGTCTTTTCTTTTTTCTTTTTTTTTGGGGGGGGGATTGGAGATGTTTAAAGCACAGGGAACCAACCAAGCCTGCAGTTGGGTCGGGGAGGGATGCCGGCTTGCAGCACACTCACCACCACAAGGCCCATCCACAATAGGCTACACTGCGCTAGCTCCGCTCAACTGCGCTTCACCAGTGGGCGCTCCGTCCTCTGCCACTTCCTGATAATTTCTTGGGAGATGTGAGGCTGGCGGAGTTCTGTAGGTGTGTGATCTGATGCTGCCCAGCCACAGAAGGTCCTGGACTGAATGTGAGAGGGGCAGCAATGGGCCACCCTCCCTCCCAGAGTACTTTCTTCCTTCCCCCACTGCCAAGAAGATAGAAAGAGGGAGGGAGGGAGGAAGGAAAGAAAGAAGGAAAGAAGGAAAAGAAAGAATGAGTAAGGCAGACAGAGATAAGAAAGGGAAAAGGGGAAGGAGAAGATGAAAGAGAAATGAAAGAAGGGAAAGGAGTGAAAAGAAAGAAAGGAACAAGAAGGAAAGGAAAGGAGGAAACAAAAGGAAAGAAGGAGGAAAAGGAAAAGAGAGGAAAGAAAGAACAAAGGAAAGGGGAGGGAAGGAAAGAAAAAAGGGAGGAAAGAAAAAAGAGGAAAGGAAAAGAAAGTAAGGGAAGAAGAGGAAAGGAAAGGGGGGAGGGAGAGGAGGGACTACAACTACAGCTCTGGAATATGGGATTGACTTTGCCAACCATATAAGCAAACCACTGTCAAATAAACTTCAATTATTTTGTAATAATTATACAAACTTTAATCATGTTGTTACAATTAAAACAACCTTTAAAGAGTTTGTTATGATTAAATAAGCATTTATAATTTTGTTATATTAAATAGGTGAATTTCACACTAATAAAATGAAAGTTCTGTGATCATTATTTTAAAAATGTATTTATCTTTTTAAAAAATCATATTAGTGGCCTGCGGGACTTAAAATTATGAATTAGGGTCTGTGGGATTTAAAATTATGAATGTGGTGGTCCACAGGAATTAAAATTATAACCTTGGTGGTCCCTGAGGTCAAAATGTTTGGGGAACCCTGGTTTAAAGGATTAAAAGAATGCCTTACGCCTTGTTTAAACCACTCAAACTGCACATGGATCCCAAGATTGCAACTATAGCTACCTAATTGAAAGCCTGACCTTTATTTTTACCCATCTCCTGTGTGTGGAATGCATGTAAAAAAAAGAAGCATGGTCATGATTGAAAATTACTGTACCTAGTTCCTATGAATGCATTTGGCCCAATGAGCATTGCCTACTTAGTGCTTGAGTGCAATCTTCAACATTCTAATTATTATTATTATTATTATTATTATTATTATTATTATTATAATGTAATAATAATAATTAGAATCCAGCATAGTGATCTCGTTTGCTGTGTTATATTGACATTATTATTATTATTATTATTATTATTATTATTATTATTATTATGTCAATATAACACAGCAAACGAGATCACTATGCTGGATTTCGTATTTCATCACCAGTCGGGTGCTTCCCAAGCACCTAGGACTGCGTGATGTAGCGGCAAATTATGTTTGCCGATCCCAGTAAAGCGGCCTTTTGCAATTGACAGATGGAGATTTTGTCAATTCCGATGGTTTTCAAATGTCAGAATTGACTAATAATAATAATAAGAAGAAGAAGAAGAAGAATAATAAGAATAAGAATAAGAATAATTTGTTGTTGTTGTGAGCTGCTCCGAGTCTCCGGAAAGGGGCGACATACAAATCTAATAATAATAATAATAATAATAATAATAATAATAATTATTATTATTATTATTATTATTATTATTATTAATTAGATTTGTATGTTGCCCCTTTCCGGAGACTCGGAGCAGCTCACAACAACAAAACAGTACAAATCCAATGATTAAAACAATTTAAAAACCCTTAATATAAAAAGCAATCATAAATCTCATACAGACCGTGCATAAAACGGAAACGGTCCAGGGGAATCAATTTCCCCAAGCCTGACGACAGAGGTGGGTTTTAAGGAGTTTGCGAAAGGCAAGGAGGGTGTGGGCAATCCCAATCTCCAGGGAGAGTTGATTCCAGAGGGTCGGGGCTGCCACAGAGAAGGCTCTTCCCCTGGGTCCCACCAGACGACATTGTTTCGCCGACAGGACCCGGAGAAGGCCAACTCCGGTCGCTGGGATATGTGCGGCAGTAGGCGGTCTCGGAGATATTCTGATCCGATGCCATGAAGGGCTTTATAAGTCATAACCAACACTTTGAATTGTGACCGGAAATTGATCAGCAATCAATGCAGACTGCGGAGTGTTGGTGTAAAATGGGCATACCTGGGGAAGCCTATGATAGCTCTCGCAGCTGCATTCTGCACGATCTGAAGTTTCCGAACACTCTTCAAAGGTAGCCGATGTAAAGAGCATTACAATAGTCAAACCTCAAGGTGATGAGGGCATGAGTGACTGTGAGCAGTGACTCCCAGTCCAGATAGGGCCGCAACTGGTGCACCAGGTGAACCTGGGCAAATGCCCCCCTCGCCACAGCTGAAAGATTGTTCTCTAATGTTAGCTATGGATCGAGGAGGATGCCCAAGTTGTGGACCCTCTCTGAGGGGGTCAGTAATTCCCCCCCCAGGGTAATGGACGGACAGATGGAATTGTCCTTGGGAGGCAAAACCCACAGCCACTCTGTCTTATCAGGGTTGAGTTTGAGTCTGTTGACACCCATCCAGACCCTCACAGCCTCTAGGCACCGGCACATCACTTCCACTGCTTCATTGACTGGACATGGGGTGGAGAAGTACAGCTGGGTATCATTGGCGTACTGATGATACCTCACTCCATGCCCTTGGATAAACTCATCCAGCGGTTTCATGTAGATATTAAATAGCAGGGGGGAGAGGACCGACCCCTGAGATACCCCACAAGGGAGCAACCTAAAGGTTGACCTCTGACCCCCCACTACCACTGACTGTGACTGACCAGAGAGGTAGGAGGAGAACCACTGAAGGACAGTGCCTCCCATTCCCAACCCCTCCAGCCAGCGCAGAAGGATACCATGGTCAATAGTATTGAAAGCCACTGAGAGGTCAAGAAGCACCAGTACAGAGGATAAACCCCTGTCCCGGGCCCGCCAGAGATCATCCATCAACGCGACCAAAGCAGTTTCCGTGCTGTAGCCGGGCCTGAAACCCGACTGTTGAGGGCCTAGATAATCGGCTTCTTCCAAAGACCGCTGGAGCTAGAGCGCCACCACCTTCTCAACAACCTTCCCCATAAAGGGAAGTTTGAAGACTGAACGATAGTTATTGAGTACGGCTGGGTCCAGGGAAGGCTTCTTGAGGAGGGGGCGCACAAGTGCCTCCTTGCAGGAAGCCGGGAAGGACCCCCTCCCCAAAGAAGCGTTGACAATCTCCTGGACCCAGCTCCGTGTCACCTCCCTGCTGGCCAAAACCAGCCAAGAGGGACACAGATCCAGTAAGCAGGTGGTGGAACTCACAGCTCCAATGGCCTTATCCACTTCATCGGGTGTCACCAGATCACTTTTTCCCTGAAACTCTTTAAACCAGAGGTGTCAAACAGGGGGCTTAAATTTGGCACACAGGGCCAGCTTGGAAATAGCAAAGGATTGGCCCATGGTGCCTCTGGCAGCCAAAATGGGCCACACCCTTTTGGCAGCCAGAACCACGGTGTTTTGACCGGAAGAGTGCTGCATAAAGCATCTGTCCCATCTTCCCCCCTGGCTGGCCCGTGAAGGACTACAATGCTTATCTGGCCCTCGAAGAAATCCTGTTTGACACTCTTGCTTTAAATGGTTTTTATTTGCTTTACTCTTTTATATATGAGTAAGTCACTTTGAAAATCAATTTAAATAATGTTCTGTCTCAACATGGCCTCTATAACTTATTCAAACTTACCCTAAACTATCTCCCAACAAATTAACAGTCATATTAACAGTCATAATTGTGCAAAGTATGCAAAATAGAATACAATGGAAATTGTATTCTAACCAATATACAGTCTAAAGAAATTGTTTGAAAGATTCCCTTTATATTGCTAACACGCATTTGACATACTCACTGTGCAAGAGCTACCACTTGCTCTTTGCTGGTTGGTAGTGGCAGAATTGTTCTGGAAACCTCAGTAATATAATCAAACAAGATGGGGTCAAAAGGGGGGATCCATAAAACTTTTCCTGGGGTTTCAAGTATTTTAGGTACGGATAGTTCCAAGTCCTCCTCCTTTGGTTTTTCTTCTTCTTTTTTCCCTCTACCCTTCCTTTTGTAAAAAGGTAGCACTAATTAGAAATATCTTTGTTTCCAAAGCTCTCATTTTAATCAGCATAGAAAGCACAGAGGCTCATTCAGAAAAATACCATGATTTTCCCCCCCAAGATACATAACAGAATAAGTATTTCTGCCATATTAGAATTTTCTAGCTCTTTTCAACAATCTCTCTTTTAATTTCATGTTCAAATGAGTATTTGGGGGTTCTTTCTACATACTATTTTTAAATAAAGAAGCAACCTCAGAATTCCAAAGATTTTAGCTAATGGCCATAAAATATTTATATTTCCTACCATCAACAGTGCAGTTGTCACTAACATGGAGCAAGTCCTTTTCAGTTAATTCCAAGATTATGATCCAGGAGTTTCTTATACTCCACATTTGGCAAGCTTTCTATACATATTTTAGAATATGCACATTTTGTGACAAAATTCAGGTTGAAAAAATGACACTGATAACTTATAATATACAAGAAATCATCTCCATTGGTAATGGTTTGTTTGGTTCTGGCAATCCTTAACTGGTTATCTTTATAAAGTTTTTACGGTAATGATGGAACTGGAAGCTGCATAAATCCAGTCATTTAAGACAATAAAGCTCTAGTAAATAGAAATAATATTTTATTTAAAGATAAGAAAAGACAGGAAAAAGCAAGTAAGCACATGCACAAGAAGGCAGCAAACAAAAATATAAATGAGAGAATCAATAAAGCTTATTTAATGAATCAAAGAAAAGCAAGTTGCTCTAAAATAATGAGCACATGATCACTTTATATCTATGCCCATCCTGAATATGCAATATAGTTCTGAAGAAGGTGGAGCCCACGGTTATAATTTGCAACCTTGTTCTGAAATTATGATTAATTTCAAGAATGGGTCTTTTCAGCAGTAACCCTGTAGCTACAAAACATTCTTCTAAAAATGTCTGCCTAATTCTTACTCTGTAATTTTCTAATTAACTATGAATTTTTGAATTAATTTACACCGTTTAATTTTCTTCTTCTGTTAAATGATTGTGTTTTTAAACAGCATTATCTTTGTAATATTTTAGTCACTTCTGTGATTAAACTGAACTTTCAAATATAAATTATTTTATTATGTTTTATTTGTGCTTAGTGTCACTCTGAGATGTTTTACCTGCATGGCTACTAATAAACTGCTGGAAATATAAGACCACCAATCTACTATACATTAAATGAAGTAGATTGGTATCATAAAAATATGTTACAGTTACCCACTTAAAACAGTTTGAAACAATTAATAGCTGCACATATTTCTATGTGGTTTCAAATTATTAGGTTTAACTGAATTGAATCATCAGAGATTGTCATGCACACGTCTGACTAACATGGATGGGCTGTTTGCTATAATTAATACTGTTCTCTACGTTCATTTATCTATTTAAGTAGAAAGGGCTTCATATTGATATGAGCACAAAAAGGCAGAGTTGTGATGTTGTACAAAAGATAAGTGCCAGGCTACAAAGAGATTTTTGAATTATATATTATATCTGGTAGTGGAAAGCAATACTCTGCTAACTTTTCAGACCTTACAATTACCTTAGTGCAGAGGTCTTCAAACTTAGCAACTTTAAGTCTTGTGAACTTCAACTCCCAGCATGGAGTTGAGAATTGTGGCTGGATGAGTTGAAGTACACAAGGCTTAAAATTGCCAAGTTTGGGGACCACTCAGTGTATAATATATATCTTTGCAATGTTGCTACCATAGATTCAAAATTATCTATTGTTACATGAAGGTGATGTAATTGAAATAATATTCTACTGTATCCATATTTCGTTCTGGTCCTTTTCTCTCCTTTATTTGCTTCCTTGAGTTTGTTTTTAGAATTTAGGCCCTTGGGCCAAACTATTTACCCTCAAGCTTGAAACAAGAATATCAGTACCTTGATCCTTTCTCTCTAGAGCTTCCTTTACTGATTGAAGACCGTCCTGGAGACTCTGGTTTGTCTTCCAATGAACTATCAAAATTACAAAATAATTGCCAATAGCTCTTCATTTCTGTAAAGCATAGGAATTCTTAATGAACTGAGAGGAGAAGGGAAGCATTATTAAGAATCTTCGGGGGCCTTCCAAGCAAAACCAATAGGCAAAATATTTTCTGTGGAAGAATCCTTTCCTTGCACTCCAATGGAATACAGTACTAAAAAAACTATATTCCATATTAATTTAATTATTTTGCTTGCTCCCATGGTTTATAACTACTTGACTAAGCAATTGATTTTCAAACTTATTTAAGTAATTTCAATCATATCTACAATCAGTAGGCACCTCAAAAATATGTAGCTGCTTTTTAAGCACATTTCCATATATTTTTTTTATCAAGTAGCATCATTATTGTGGAAGGCCAATGGAGAACTCAACAGATGAAACTGAGCTATTTTAAATGCATCCAGTAATTGTGGTTTAAACAGATGAGTTATGGTTTTAGGTGAAAGCAGCCAACTGTGATTTATTAAATATAAACCATGGCTTAATGCAATATGTGAATTCCTACTGTTTTCTAGACTGGAATAATTTTTTTTGCATTTTCAAACATGGCTGATGGGGAAAACATACATCACAACCAAAGGATCCACGGTGCAACTATCCTTGAGAGAAGTCGATATAGCCCCACAACTTTCACAGAACACAAATTCTTCTCCCATTTTTGCAAGGGAGGGAGAACTTGGATCTTTCCTAATCAACTTATCCAGACAGGTGTATCACATGAACTGCTGTGTATGAGATACAGAAGGAT
The DNA here is from genome assembly GCF_031021105.1 of Erythrolamprus reginae. NCBI lineage: Eukaryota > Metazoa > Chordata > Lepidosauria > Squamata > Dipsadidae > Erythrolamprus > Erythrolamprus reginae. The sequence continues at coordinate 32,223,865 of NC_091963.1, read as the reverse complement.
GCAGAAAGGGCAGGGGCAGAAAGGTAATTCTATTTTATTTGGCGTATACAGTAATAAATAGCTACTATGTCCTACTCTGTCCTCTTTGTGCAGGGGTGGGCTACTGCTCAGACGGTGGGAACGCAGTGGGGTAGTAAAATGGAGCTGTGCCCCAGAGCACCCAATTTGCACTGAAAGATGTTGAAAGAAAATGCAGGGCGTCCTGCATAAGCCACGCCCACAGTGTGGTAGTAAAAACTTTGGTAGCCCTTCACTGTCTTTGTGTCTACAACAGCCATAGTTTCTTTTTTTCTTTTTTAACAAAAGCAGTAGCAAAGAATATATCCTAAATTACACCAATTGTATCAAATAAGTTAGTTGACTTTTGATCACATTAAAATAAGTGTGAAGTTATTTTTTTTGAGTCCTCTAAGGTAAGTATCCACAAAGATCCACTGAATCTGATGGGGCATTTTCTTAGGGGCGGGGAATCTGCATAGGACTGTAAATATAGCAATCTAGTTTGGATCCAATTAATCCAAACCATTTAATCTTTTGGGCAATTCTTAAAAAGCTGTCTATGCAATAACAATCTAGCCTTATAAAGGCAAAAAAAGAAAAAAAGCAGCCATTCACTAGAGATGCAGTAATAAAATATATGAATATGTAAATTATTGGGTGCCTATGTGTATAGATAGATATTCACATACTTAATTTAATAATGGTAAAAGCATATCATTCCATGTTTGAATTAGGAAATATATGTGACTTGATAATGTCATATATATTCTTTTAGCAGATTTATATTGTTATATATAAATCATGTTTTGTAAGTGTCTTAAATGATTACAGTACAAAAGACACAAGGGGTATCACGACTGTAGTTGAAATCAGAGTAGGGAGAATTGCAGGTATCAAGAATCCATTGGGGTTAATCATAGGTGGGTTCCTCCTGGTTCGTACTGGCTCTATAGAATCAGTAGCAAACTGTTGGTGATGTCATAGAGCTGCTTCTATCAGTGCTGGTCTGTGGACACTGCCATCTTTTATTTTTATTTTTTGGGGGAAAAAATTTTTTTTTGAATTTTTTGCTGATTTTTTTTCTTCTGTGCATGCCCTTGGCTTTAAAAAAAAAATTAAAAATTTTCACATGCAAAATGCACACCTGCCTGCACAGCCATGCAATACGCACGCAGCCACATGGCGCAGGAAGAAGTGAACCAGCAGCAAGGTAAGTTAGAACCCATCCCTGGTGTCAATGTGGTGTAATACTGACCCTGTGAAATCAAGCAGGTTTTGGACAACTGGTAGCATAAATTTTGAGTAGTTCAGAGAACTGGCGAATACCACCTCTGGCTGGCCTGAATGGGGTGGGGGATGTAGATTTTGCAGTATCAATCCCCTGCCATGTGCATCCAGCCACTCAATGCCCACCAAATCACACCCACAGAACCAGTGGTAAAAAAAATTAATTTCACCACTATTGTAGTTTGCTAATATATATATGAGCCGGGGTGGTGCAGCAGGTAGAGTGCTGTACTGCAGGCCACTGAAGCTGACTGTAGATCCGTAGGTCAGCGGTTCAAATCTCATCACCGGCTCAAGGTTGACTCAGCCTTCCATCCTTCTGAGGTGGGTAAAATGAGGACCCGGATTGTGGGGGCAATAGCCTAGCTCTGTTTAAAAGTGCTATTGCTAACATGTTGTAAGCTGCCCTGAGTCTAAGGAGAAGGGCACCATAAAAATTGAATAAATAATACACCAGGGTGATTCGACACAAAAATATGTAACCCTTCCCTGGTGCAGAGCTGAAGGGATTGGATACTGTAGCCTAGAGCAGCGTTTCCCAACCGGTGTGCCGCGGCACACTAGTGTGCCGCGAAGCTCCTAGGGAATCTCCAGCTGGGCGGGGTGCTGCCGGTGCCGGTGCCTCCGACCTGGAGCTCCCACTCGCAGCTGTCCCCCGGCTCCTGCCCGATGCCGCTGCTTCCGGCGCTCTCCTGCTGGGCCCCAAAGAAGGAAGGCAGGAAAAAGGAGAGCTTCATTCTTCGCGCCTCCTTTTTCCCAGCGGCATCGGGCAGGAGCCGGGGGACAGCTGCGAGTGGGAGCTCCAGGTCGGAGGCACCGGCAGCACCCTGCCCAGCTGGAGATTCCCTGGCAGCACCAGGTAGTAGCCGGCAATGCAGCACCCTTTTCCAGTGCCGCGCAAGGAGCTGGGTGTTGGAGTTTGGGGTGGGGAGCGATGAAAGTGCAGAGAAAGAAAGAAAGAGACAGCAAGAGGGGGGAAGGAGGGAGAGAGAAAGAGAGCAAAAGAGAGAGGAAGGAAGGGAGAAAGAAAGGGATGGAGAGAGAAAGAGGAAGGGAGAGAAAGAGGGAGGGAGAGAGAAATAGAGCGAAAGGGAGGAAGAGAGATTTTTTTGTCCAAACTTTTTTGTGCCCCCCCCCTCGCTCAATGTTCCCCAGGATTTTGAAAATGTGAATAATGTGCCGCAGCTCAAAAAAGGTTGGGAAAAACTGGCCTAGAGGATAATTCTCTGCCTTACAAGGCAAAGTTGCAGGTTCAAGTCCCAGTGGGTATGACTAGCTGATGAGGCCAAAATAAGGCCGAAATAGATCTATCCTAGTCTCCCTTAATTTTCAAATTCAGCAAAAAAACATGTAACACACACACACACATACACACACACACACACACACACACACATATATATATATATATATATACACACACACACACACATACATACATACACACACACACACACACATGGTGTTAATTGATAATTCCCATGTATGCTTTGGTTAGCACCAAGGTGGTTTCCTATCCTAGTACCATTTATGAATTAATTAATGCATTTTCTATTTTATATATGTAGATAACAACACTCTGGGTAATTTTTTGAGTCTAGAAAATTTACTAGTGTTATTAATGTTTTCAGTTATTTTCTGGACACAGAATACAATATAATGCAGATAGTCTTCAGCTTACAATCAATCCTTTAGTCACCGTTCAAAGTTACAGTGGCCCTGAAAAAAGGCACTCAAGACCACATTTCAAACTTATAATGATTGAAGGATCCTCAGGTCACATGACCAAAATATGGATGGTTGGCAAACAGCATGAATTTATGAATTTATGACAGTTGCAATGTTCTGGCATCATCTGATCATTTTGCAAACTTTTGACAAAAAATAAATGAGGAAGCCACTTTTAAAAAGGGTTATTAATTGAACAACTGCAACAATTCACTTAACAATTATGGCAAGAAAGGTTGTAAAATGTAAAACTCATTTAACTATCTTGCTTAGCAATGGAAATTTTGGATTTAATTGTGACTACCTAGACCAGTGATGGCGAAACTATGGCACGGGTGTCACAGGCGCCACACAGAACCATATCTGCTACCACACAAGCTGTTGCCCTAGCTCAGTTCCAATATGCATGTATTTGCCAGCCAGCTGATTTTTGGTTCACGCAGAGGGGGAGGACATTTTTACCCTCCCCTGGCTCTACGGAAGCCTTTGAAACCTGGTGAGGGCAAAACAGGAGCCTACAGGGCTCCTGTTGGGAAACAGGCCATTTCCGGCCTCCAGAGAGCCTCCGGGAGGTGGGGGATGCCGTTTTCACCCTCTCGAGGCATTGAACTATAGGTGTGGGCATTTGTGCATGCGCACACAGGCATGCTCTTTTGGCACCCAAGGGAAAAAACGTTCGCCATCACTGACCTAGACGAAGCTTTCACTAGAAATCACCATCTTGCCAGATAAAGCCAGAACAAATAGAAAATATTGCATAACTTGTTTATCAATCAAGCCCCAAAGGGAGTTTCATGCAGGAACTTAGTATCATAATGGAATTTGTCTTAATCAGCATGGCAAAATAGGTTATTTCTGATGCCACAATGATGGATAGGTATGAATGAGACTACATAAAGTTAAATTGGTGTCTAAATGATGCCATGAGGTTTTTAAATTTGAGAAGAATCTGTATTTCACAGAGGTTGAATAGCCTTTTCATTTTAGATCATCGTTCTTATTTGAAACTTTAAAAGTAAATGGTGTGATAAAGTAAATGGTGTGATTTTTCCCAAAAAGAAATCTAATTTATACATTTTTAAATCTACAATTCCTGAAAGAAAAAAGAGCAAGTACAAAAATTTAATACTTACTTATTTCTGCTACCTCTCCTATTACTGCTGGCAGACACCCCAGTTTTGGAGCTTGTGGTATCTTGTGCCTTTTCCTCTACTGAAATAGAGGTTGCTTGTTCACTGAAACAGAAAGGATGTCATCATATCAGACATTTATTCTGCATATTGCTTCATTTGAACATTTAATTCTTTTTCAGTCCTACTGAGTTTAGCCTAAGAAAATTCACTTGTTACTACAGGTATTAAATATAGCATCAGCAAACAACTGACTCTGTGGTTTCTTCCCCAAACCCCAAAAACTTTAACCTTAGGCTACTGTCGACCAGACCCCATTCCTAAGGGGTCTGTAAGGGGCATGCATTAGCACACCAGCGTGCCTACCGTCCCTGTCCGACTGCTCTCATTTATCTGTATTTACTTTGTTTATGTATAACCTGCTATCTTCTGCATGTTCTGACAAAATAAATAATAAATAAAATAAATAAATAAATAAGTAACAATGAGATTTTAGAGTGTAAAATTTATATGAGATTAAGAAATAATTTATGTCATTTTATGTACATAGACATAATTTCTTCCTACATATATATATATATATATATACATACAGTGATCCCTCGATTTGCGCGTTCTCGATTAGCGCGAAACGCTGCAACGCGGTTTTTCAAAAAATATTAATTAAAAAATAAGTCCGCGTTTTTTTTGCTATACCACGGTTTTTCCCACCCGATGACGTCATACGTCATCACCAAGAGTCACTTCTCTGTCTCTTTCTCTTTCTTTCCTGTCACTATGCTTCAATCATTTTCTCATTTCTCTTTTTTCTCCCCTTTTTTCTATCATTTCTCTCTCTCTTTCTTCCTCTCTCACACTCTCTTCCTCCCTTCTCTCTCCCCCCCTCCACTTGCCCACGAGAAGAAAAAAAGCAACCTCTGCCGGGCAGCTCCCCTCGTGCCCCCGCTTTGTGCCTGCCTCTTTTGGGGATTTTTTTTTCTTTTCTTTTTTGCGCTGGCGGCGGGAGCTGTTGGGGAGGGCTCTGCCGGGAAGGCCTCTCAGCTGCAGAGCCGAATGGGGGCGGAGGCAACAGCGGAGCTTGGCGCTGGGGCCATGCGAGGCTGTTCATCCAGGGGGGCATGGACTGGCAAGTCGCCCTCCTTTCTCTCTCTTTCTCAAGATCGCTTGCCGCTTGCCTATTGCAGCGAAGGAGGCGAAGCAAGGCTCCAAGCTGCAAAGCGGCAAGCGGCAAGCGATCTTGGGGATTCCCCTTTGCCTGGGCGGCGGGAAGACCAAGGGAAGGTTCCTTCAGCCGCCCAACACCTGATCCGCTCCGCAGCGCGGCAGCAGCGAGGAGCCGAAGATGGGGTTTCCCCTTTGCCTTTACCCCATCTTCGGCTCCTCGCTGCTTCCGCGCTGCGGAGCAGATCAGCTGTTGGGCGGCTGAAGGAACTTTCCCTTGGTCTTCCCCGCCGCCCACACGCAAACTCCACCATCTGCGCATGTGCGGCCATGAAAAAAATGGCGCACATGCGCAGATGGTGGTTTTTACTTCCGCATCCAGTATAACGCGGAAATCGGTTAGCGCGGGAGGTCTTGGAACGTAACCCCCGCGCTAACCGAGAGATCACTGTATATATATATATATATATTCGTAGATTTTCACGGGTATATGTATGTAGATTGTTCTGAGTTCGGGTTTTGCCCCGTGTAATATTTTGAGTGTCTATGCGACGTTTCGGTGAAATCACATTCACCATCATCAGGCTGAAGTTTCAAGCTTCGTGCTGTTGTAAATATGGAACGTAAACGTAAATGTAAATCTATAACGAACAAAGATATAAACAGATAGAGGGAGCGCCCATGGGATCACCCCTCTCACCTGTCATCGCCAACCTGTATATGGAATATTTTGAAAATAATGCATTAGAGCAATCCAAACACAAATCTAAACTTTGGCTGAGATATGTTGATGATACTTTTGTAATTTGGCCACATGGAAGGGAAAAACTAGACAATTTCCTCACACATCTCAATAACCTACACCCCAAAATACAATTTACTATGGAAACAGAAATCAATGATCAACTTCCCTTTCTAGATGTACTGGTCTATAAAAAACCCAATGGCACCCTAGGACACACTATCTACCAAAAGAAAACCCATACCAACCGTTATCTAAATGCACATTCCCATCCACCCACCCCCGCACAGATCACCTCAGTGGCCAAAACTCTCATCACCAGAACCAAACGCCTAGCTGACCATGAGCACTTAAAAACTGAATTGAACAAACTCAAAGATGTATTAATTTCTAATGGATTCGAAAGGAAAACAATCACAAACCTAATAAAAAAAGAGACACCCCCCAAAAATCAAGATCAAGAACAGGACAATGGTACCACCCTCCTCCCTTACATCAAGGGCACCACAGACAAAATTAGTAAAATTCTGCACAAACATAACATCAAAACTTCATTTTTCACTAACCAAAAAATATCAAATATCCTAAGGAACCCAAAAGCTAAAATCCAATTAGAACACCAAGGAATCTATGAAATCCCTTGCAAAACATGTGCAGCCACATACATTGGACAAACCAATCGAAGAGTAAGTGCACGCATTGCAGAACATAAGAATGCAGTTAAAAAAGAAGAAAAGACTTCCTCCCTTGTCCAGCACATTAAAAAAACAGGGCACGAAATTGACTTTGAAAAAACTAAATTACTTTCCAAAACAGAAAATTTATATAGAAGAATTACTTTAGAAGCTATAGAGATTGAGAAACACCCCCTCTGCATGAATAAAAGGAATGATACGTCCCGCCTACCAGAGATTTGGAAACCAGCCTTAAACAAAAAAACACTTCATAATAATCACCATGTCAATCCTTCAAGTAATTATGATTCCACCAACCAATCAGATCACTAAAACATAGTCACCCAATCTATTTGCTACATTCAAACCAAATCTCCACCCCTAACACTATATACAAGGAAGAAATGGCAGTTACAAACATTCCATATTTACAACCGGCGACGTTTCGACGAGGTCTCACTCGTCATCTTCAGGCTGGTGTTTCTGTCCTTGTTCTAAGGCGAACACTGCGAGACCTGAGCTGCCTTCCTTCTATAAATACTGGTGGCTGGGTGTGGTTTGATGGCTCAGCAATTGCCTGCTGTGTAGAAACTTCCTGGTGAGTCTACACAGCAGGCAATTTCTACACAGCAGGCAATTGCTGAGCCATCAAACCACACCCAGCCACCAGTATTTATAGAAGGAAGGCAGCTCAGGTCTCGCAATGTTTGCCTTAGAACAAGGACAGAAACCTGAAGATGACGAGTGAGACCTCGTTGAAACGTCGCCAGAAATTTCCAAATCCTACACGGGAAGAAACCTGAATATACCAAGACCGTCATATATATATTTCTTCCTATCCATATTTATGTGGTGTGAGCTTAGTTTCCTCCTACTTGCATGTATACTTAAATCCTATTTTTGTATGGATATTACCTTCTGTTGATGTGGATGCTTCAACCTAATTTATGAAATTTGAGAAAATGAATATTTCTTAAGGCAATTACACAAATGATGCTCATTACATACTGGTGTTGACTGAAACTAATAAGCTGTGTAAAGAGCTGGAAATATAAATACTGAGGATTTAATGCTTGTACATCCTTTCCCCGTTACAAAAGAAGATTGCTTTAAATAGCACTTAGATTTATATACCACTTCACAGTGCGATTTACAGAGTCCGCATATCACCACCAACAAACTGGGTCCTCATTTTACCAACCTCGGAAGAATGGAGTCAAACTTGAACTGATGAGAATTGAACTGCTGACAGCCAGCAGTCAGTAGAATTAGCCTGCAATATTGCATTCAAACCACTGCACCCCCCTGGTGAGATTAATATTAACCGTATTTTTAAAAGCTGAATCTTTATGTTCATGAAAAGAAATATAACTTGGTGTTAATGGAACTCTGTTCTTTAATGGCCTAGTGGAATAGCTTTGAGCAGGGTTTTACTCGCTGATCAGCTATAACAGGGGTATCAGGCTCATGGCCTGCAGGCTGGATTCATTACACACTGGCCACGCCCACCTCATTTTAGTGAAGGGGGGTGAGTTGTGATATATCACGTGACAACAACTTGTCATTATGGATTTGACATCCCTGAGCTATAACGTTTCTTGTGTGAACTATCATTAGCTCTCTACCTACACCTGAAAGAGATGTTGTCAGATTAATAAGACTTACTATAAACAATGTCTTTAGAATAAAGGAAAAATACAGATATGTAAATCTCTTAGTGGAAAGAGAAGGTTATTTGGGGCAAGAGTCCTAGGAGAGAGGCGGCATATAAATCCAATAAATAAATAAATAAAACATTCAATAAATATTTCATGAACAATGAAAGACCTTTACTTGAAACCTTGGACAATAGGATTAGCTGGCTTCGAGTGAAGTCAGTTATTAAAGTCTCTATAATAATTTATTAGTACACTTACATTTCTGATAGTTTAGAATTTATTAAAATTATAGCACGATGATCATTAAGCTTCTGAGTGCAGAGTTCCTCCAATGACAATAGTTTTTCACCAGGTTTCACCTATAAGAAAATTTCAATAAGATATATGATATAAATTGTCTGCCATCTCTAGAAAGTTTACAAAGGTTATTGGGAACTCTTGCTAATACTTATTAGTAGTATTAAGATTAATTTAATGTTAAGCACATAGGAATAATGTTCATGAATAAAATGCCTGAAACAAAATTAAGCTTCGCTTTATCATATGAAGATTTACAGTTACATACAAACTAAGATTTTTGATTTAAAGTAAACTCTAGTTTATTAAAAGGAGCATGCAAACAAATAAAATAAGTTTATTGCTGGCTTATTTGGCATCTGACAAGTTGTTGTTTTAAAGACATTTATATCACAAATTTCTACTGAAGCCAGTTTTTAAAGTTTCTTTTAAATGACAAATTTTATTATTGTACATCATAATAAAACTAATATTACAGTATTAAACTGTTTTTGAACTTTTTAACTTGAACTATTTACATGAATATCATTAAACTATTAAAAAAAACTGTGGTTAAAATGTTTATTATTTTATTGTTGTTCCTGTTTTTGAATGATCTTTTATACTATTAGACATGTTACAAAATTAGTATAAAGTATATACTTGAATCTATTGTATGGATTCAAACTCATGTTCATCTTTCAGCAAAAAAATAAAAGTACCATATTATTTTTTCAAATTGTGGAATATGATGAAATATTGCTTATTCCAAAGAAATAGTAATAAAATTATTTCTGAAGTGTTTCAACTGAGAAAAGTGTAACAAAGTAAAGTATTAAAAAGCTTCTTTCTAACAATAATTACAGTAAGACGAGCAGATAAACCTCAGTCCTATTTATACTTGTGATAATAAATGACAGTTTAGTATTTATCCTCACATGACCCAAATGGTAGGAAGTAAAATGCAATGCACTTTCATAAATATGAAGTATCTTCTCGCTATGTTATGCTATCGGGTGAAATGTGAAAATTTTCCTACTGGTTCTATGGGCATGGCTTATTTTGTGAGTGTGGTTTGGGGGTCAGATGGGTATGGCTTCATGTGGGTGTAGTCATGTGACTGGGTGGGCTTAACCAGATTGTCATGTGACTGGATGGGTTTGGCCAATTTAGCAGTCCATTTTGCCAGGGAATGGGTTGGATTGGATGAGCTCTGAGGTCCCTTCCAGCCTTTGCTGTGCTGTTTCAAAGCATCCTCTGAAATGGTGCCTAATGCCAGCCAGATTTGTGGTCCTCCCCCCCCCTCTCCTGTGGGAAGCATCTCCCCCCAATAAAATATTACTCATAAGTAAAGCACTCACAAGAAAACAAGGGAAAATCAAACTGCTAACAAAGAACCTGCTTGAAGCTCATTTCACATTCGTGCCCAATAGAGATAATGAGATAATGACCATATAGAAAGTGGAAGCCTGACATTTGGCTCCATTAACCCAAACAGGCAAACACATCCTTAGAAAACACATTAAAGATGGGATATTTTGAAATTTCACACTATATTACATTGAATCAGACTGTAATGTAGCTGGTGGTTTCATAAAACCTCTAAATGATGTAAATCATTGTAATTTAATGAAACATATGAATGTACGGCCAATGGAATATTAGAAGGGGTGTCAAAGATTATACTATCCTAGATAATATTCCATTTAAGATAAAAGGGTTGTGAGTAAAGCTTCTTCAACCAGTTCCTGTTGAATTATCTTCATTCTTCATCGGCTTCAGTTCTTGAGTTCCTATGTCATACATTCCTGTGCCTAGCCAGTAGCTTTCGAATGCAACTCTGACAATTTCCCTATGGCCTGATCCTACGCAGCTTCTGCTCAGGCAATCTCACACTTCTCACAAGAGCCTACAAAACTTTTGCCAGACCCATCCTAGACTACTGCTCATCTGTCTGGAACCCATACCACATCTCAGACATCAACACCCTTGAAAATGTCCAAAGATATTTCACCAGAAGAGCCCTTCACTCCTCCACTCGAAACAGAATATCCTACGAAAATAGACTAACAATCCTGGGCCTAGAAAGCGTAGAACTACGGCGCCTAAAACACGATTTGAGTATTGCCCACAAGATCATATGCTGCAACGTCCTACCGGTCAATGATTACTTCAGCTTCAACCGCAACAACACAAAAGCACACAACAGATTCAAACTTAATACGAACCGCTCCAAACTTGACTGTAAAAAATATGATTTCAACAATCGAGTTATCGAAACGTGGAACTCATTACCGGACTCAATTGTATCAACCCCTAACCCCCAACATTTCTCCCTTAGACTCTCCACGATTGATCTCTCCAGGTTCCTAAGAGGCCAGTAAGGGGTGTACCTAAGTGCACTGGTGTGCCTTTCATCCCCTGTCCAATTGTCTTTCCTTTCTCTCACTTATCATATATATTTTCTTTCTTTCATATATCCTCTCCTCTAAGTTCACTTTACCCTTACACTACATGTCTATTTTTCGTCCTATGTATTTGTGTATTGGACAAATGAATAAATAAATAAATAATAAATAATGGCAAGATTTGGCAGCCTAGAAAACACAGTACAGTGGAACCCCGACATAAGAGCTGCTCTACTTAAGAGCAACTCGAGATAAGAGCTGGGAGGGGAGAGATATTTTTGTTCTACTTACAAGCCCAAATTCGAGATACAAGCGCCAAGGAGCTGTCTCCTGAAGCCAAACGCTAACTTCCGCGTTCGGCTTCAGGAGACAGCTGCGAAGCGGCGCACGTGTTTTAAAAGGTTGCAGCCGGCCTGGGGGGCTCGGGGGGGTGCTTGCAGCTTTCTTTCTTGCTCTTTTTCTTTCTCTCTTTTACCTTCCCTTCTATTTCTTCTTTTCTTTCTCCTTCCCACCTTCTTCCCTCCCTTCCTCCCTTCACTCATTCCTCTCTTACTCTCCCCTTTCATAAGTTTCCTTGCTTCCTTCCTCTGTTCCTGTCCCTTCCCCCTTTCTTTCTTTCTTTCTTTCTTGCTCTTTTTCTTTCTCTCTTTTACCTTCCCTTCCTCTATTTCTTCTTTTCTTTCTCCTTCCCACCTTCTTCCCTCCCTCCCTTCACTCATTCCTCTCTTACTCTCCCCTTTCATAAGTTTCCTTGCTTCCTTCCTCTGTTCCTGTCCCTTCCCCCTTTCTTTCTTTCTTTCTTTCTTTCTTTCTTTCTTGCTTTTTCTTTCTCTCTTTTACCTTCCCTTCCTCTATTTCTTCTTTTCTTTCTCCTTCCCACCTTCTTCCCTCCCTCCCTTCACTCATTCCTCTCTTACTCTCCCCTTTCATAAGTTTCCTTGCTTCCTTCCTCTGTTCCTGTCCCTTCCCCCTTTCTTTCTTTCTTTCTTTCTTTCTTTCTTTCTTTCTTTCTTTCTTGCTCTTTTTCTTTCTCTCTTTTACCTTCCATTCCTCTATTTCTTCTTTTCTTTCTCCTTCCCACCTTCTTCCCTCCCTCCCTCCCTTCACTCATTCCTCTCTTACTCTCCCCTTTCATAAGTTTCCTTGCTTCCTTCCTCTGTTCCTGTCCCTTCCCCCTTTCTTTCTTTCTTTCTTTCTTTCTTTCTTTCTTTCTTGCTTGCTTGCTTGCTTGCTTGCTTTCTTGCTCTTTTTCTTTCTCTCTTTTACCTTCCCTTCCTCTATTTCTTCTTTTCTTTCTCCTTCCCACCTTCTTCCCTCCCTCCCTCCCTCCACTCATTCCTCTCTTACTCTCCCCTTTCATAAGTTTCCTTGCTTCCTTCCTCTGTTCCTGTCCCTTCCCTCTTTCCTTCCTTCCTTCCCACCCTCCGTCCATTCATTCACCCATTCCTCTCTTGATCGCTTAAAGCCGGTCCCTGGTGCAAAAAGGGTTGGGGACCTCTGTCCTACAGGATTGGGTGGCAGAGAAGTTGAACATATGTAAATTTAAAAGTTTAAGAAAGTTTACAAGTTAAGTGAAAGAAACTTCATTATTCATTTATATGTACATGTACATTTCTTCATTAAAAACATGTCTTTCTGCATAATTTAGACTAACTTTGTGAGTTTTTTGAGGGCTGGAACCAATTAAAATTATTTACATTAATTCCTATGGGGAAAAGTCGTTCGAGATAAGAGCTGCTCGACTTAAGAGCCCAGGTCCGGAACGAATTAAACTCGTATCTCGAGGTACCACTGTATAGAACTGGAATCAGCAGCCCCACACTCAAGACCAGACACAGGACGAAAGTCATTTAACTACAAACCCTTTTAGAAACACAAAGCCTGCATTGCACAAACCCCAAAACATCAAAAACATAGAATAATCCTTCCTTTTATCCAGTTTGTTGTTCATGTATCCCAGAATGTCATTTTACTTCTGCAATTAAAAATCTCCCTCCAAGCAGCTTCGCAAGGCTTTTCAATTTAAAGCAGGAGTCTCCAAAGTTTTCAAGACTTGGGGACTTCAACTCCCAGAATTCCCCAGCCAGCCATATGGCTAAGTTTGGAGACTCCTGATTTAAAACAACAGCATTTGTTTTTCTTCTTTGCCAAGCGATCTCCTAGCTGAAAAGTGAAACCCGATTTTTTGCTTCTAACACCCTTCTCTTTCTTTCTTTCTTTCTTTCCTCCCTTCTCCCTCCCTCCTTCCCCCCTTTACTCCCTTTTTCTTTCTTTCAAGTGAACTGGCAGGGAAAAAGGGCTTTTAAAAGTTTTTTTTAAAAAACAAACAAACCAGGAAGTGATGATGTTGGGGAGGGTGGGCAGAGTCTTGTATTGCCATCTCTACCAAACCAGCTGCCTCAACCACTACCTACTCGCCCGAACCACGCTAAACGTGAGGATTTTACCCCTGTCTCCTATGTACGGGTGATGTTAACTAATGATCTACTTAACATACATTTACCTGCCCAAAGTCATAGAATCCATCCAAAATTATGTTACTTGATGTTAAAAACCCCAGTTGACTGTACTTTTGTGGAAGATTGTGATCAAGTATCTTTTCCAATGCTGCTTCACTGAAGTTATTTTTGCGACCAATAGAGAGGTTAATTTCATTAAGAATATCTAAAGCACTTTAGCAAAGAAACAAAACAAGAGAATCACTAAAAACATTGTTCCAATTCATTACAATATTTTTGTTTATTATACTGTAGTCATTTATAAACAATTTACTGTATACAGTACTGAAATATATCTGATTTCAGATCTGTATTGTAGTTCTCCGGAGACCATGCTCACAAAATAAAACAGACAGGAAAAGCGATGAGTAAATTTACACGATAATAAAAGTAGTCAAAAGGTAGCAAATTCACAAAACCAGCAGTCTTGTATAAAATATGAAAATTTTGCTCATATCCCAAAAATTCTCATTAGACTTGCATGAACTCTCAGGATATCTGGAAATATTTTATTGGGGATACCAACTGGAAGTAAAGCAAGCCCCATGGTAATGTTTATGATCTTTATGTAAGCCTAATACATGACTAAATCCCCTTTTGTCTTTACCTAATTCTCTCCAACAAAATTTACTTGCATTTAAGCAATTTAACCTTCATCTCCATCTTACATCCATTAAACTGATACTATCCTGATGTGTTGGTTCACAATTTATATCATTTTACTGAACACTGCCAAGAATAATCATATGTAAAGAGGATTAGTTATTTATTATAATTTATATGGCAATGTACAAAAGAGTGTGTATTAATGTGTTCCTATTATCCTATAATAAAACAGATGAAATGTAAAATTACAAATACAAAAATTCAAAGGCCAACATGACTGGAGTAAAGATGCACAAAGGCAGCATAAAAATAGTTATAATAAATAAGAACAAATTAAAAAAAATATTTTATATTATGAAAAACACCCTCAGGCACAAAACCATCATCAGTTTTCTTTCAGAAAAGGGATTGTGGGTAAAATGAAAGTGTGATTGTTATGGATGGTTGATGAAATGGAATATCTGATGCAACATGTTGTGCCTGGTTACTCCCTAATTATGGTTACACTATAATACAACATGAAGACAAGATATAAGACTTGGATATAAGTCAGCATTAAAACAAGGATCTGATCCCACCACAATCAGCGCTATTACTTTGGCATCTCAACTCACCCCACCCTGGTCATTTCAGCTGCTGTTAATTCATCACTTGCACAAACCATAACAGCCCAACAAGCATTTCTTCGGACTTCATCATTCTTAGAATGCAGAAGTTTAACAAGAGGTTCAAGTCCACCAGAATTTCGTAACTGAAAAACAACATTTGTTTGTTAGTTAAATTTATTTGCTGTCGTTCCTGCTGTTGGGCTACTCTAGGTATAGCCCCACAGCAATAACCAAACAATAAAATTGGAAAAAAATAATAAAAATGTAAATATAACAATAAAAAAAAAAAAAAAACCCAAACCATTTGCGAACCAGATGGGAAAGTAAGTGAATATAACAAGCTTCATCCCAGAGAACAGGATGTTCCAGTGGTTTGATGCTACAGCAGAGAAAGTCTTCAGCTGAATACTTTTAAGAGTTTTTTTAAGAGTTCCTTGACTGACAAGATACTCAACAGGCCACCTCTGCCAGGATGATAGGATAGGCTTGTTTTGTCTGGCAAGGGCTGCACCCAACCTAAGGAGCAAAACTGCTGCCAATAATACTTATTCGATTAGGACTGAATAACTAAGGCTATACTCAATGATGGGCTACCAAAAGTTTTACTACCACACTGTGGGCGTGGCTTATGCATTTTGTTTTAACATCTTTTAGTGCAAATTGGGTGCTGTGAGGTGGAGCTCCAAATTTTGCTACCGGAACTGCGTTCCTGACCGTTCCCGTAGGAACCCATCACTGGCTATACTTATAGTGAAATAGCACTAGAGATTTTCTTTCTAGCCAAGGTAAGGTAAATCCTGCAAAGAGAACTAGAAAGACTTGGCTTTTTCTACAAGATGTAGGATAGGTTTGAAGTACTACTAATGAGACAATGTTATAAAATTATTTGGTTTCAACCATAATTGAGATTGGCCATTTTATTTCATAAAGCAAAGCAGTCACCAAGTGAAACTGTGACTGAGTTTATGATCTTGATTTAGGTTTCCTTTGTTTTACCCACAAATCATAATGTTACTTTTTTAATCACCATGATATCTATAGTTACTGTCCAATGTAGTCCATAACATATCTGTAGATCAACAAAATGGCTGGAATGCTGGTAACTGTCAAAGCTGCTAATTACTGGACTTCCTGCTATTGCCCTCCATTATTGATTCCTATTTAATTACTATTTGTGAACAAGCAATGGAAGAACTAATGGGTATAGCTGTTAACTTTCAAAAGAGTAGCACAGAAACATTTTTCCTTGAGGGAGAAGCATGTGAATGGGTAAAAAACCAGAAAGAAAAAGATAATTGCTATCCTATGGTAGGATGTCTAGCAGAAATATGTTGCAGTAAGAAAGTGCCTTTTTTAACATCTAAAATCTGGTCTATCCACTAATTGTTATTGCAGCATTTTCAAATTATTTAGACATAATTTGTACTAACAAATTTGCAGGCTTATTTATAAATGGATGGATCTGTGTATCAACTGGAACACAGCAACTGCATTAGATACTGACCAACTTAAAAGTTAAAGTTAAATTTTTAAAATTGTATTTGGAGAGCTAACAAAATTGCCCTGCTGCCAATCCCTGAGGCCAAATATATGCAAATAGCCTTAAACTGATGAGTAGTATTGAATTTCAGAATAAGGTTTCTCATATTGCAGTGGCACCTCTACCTAAGAACGCCTCTACTTGAGAACTTTTCTAGATAAGAACCGGGTGTTCAAGATTTTTTTGCCTCTACTTAAGAACCATTTTCTACTTAAGAACCTAAGCCTGGAAAAATTTCCCAGGAAATTTGAGAGCAGCACAAAGGCCCGGCCAGTTTCCTGCCATTCCCCCTTTAATCCTGGCCATCTCGGGCTTTTCTGGGCTGCCAGAGGAGCCTTTCGGTGGTGCTTAAGGAGGCTTTGGCAGTCCAGAGCGAACAAAGCATTTTCCTTTCTCTGGGCGCTTGGAGAGGGAATAAACCATTTCGCTGTGGTGACTCACTCACGCTACCTCCCATACACCCAGCGCTTCGGCAAAAAGGGGTGCTTTGGCCTGGCTGAATCAACGCAGCTTTAGCTAAACTGAGGAGTCACCACAATGAAGGAAAGGCACCGGTTACAAAGCGCGCAAGCAAGAGAAGAGGGGAGCCCTTCAGCATGGGAAGGAAGAGGAAGCACCTAGCAGCAGCCGCCACCACCTTTTGGTCAGAGGAGCGGGAGATTTCCCCTCTTACCCGCCTGGATTTCTCTCTCTGGCGCAAAGTATGAGAGGCAGCCTCACGCCAGGTGTATGGGAGGCGCATGCTCCTCCTCACTGCCTCAGAGTCCCTCTTTTTTTTTAAAGCCTTAAAGTTTTGGATTTTTTTGATTCACCTCACCTCACCTTCTTCTTTTGGCAGTGACTGTCCTCCTCTTCTTCCTCCTCCTCCTCCTCCCACCCAAATTCCAAGCTTTTATTTCTTGCCTAATGGGTTTGCACACATTATTTGCTTTTACATTGATTTCTATGGGAAAAATTGCTTCTACTTACAAACTTTTCTACTTAAGAACCTGGTCACAGAACAAATTAAGTTCTTAAGTAGAGGTACCACTGTATTTGATAAGACTGTGCAAAGTATTCAAAGAGGGGGCTTCTACAAAGGAGGTCGTGTGGGGAAAAACATCCCTGTCTGTCTGTAGCTGCTTTGTATTGCTGACAATCCCAGTTAGGAATACTGTGTGTACATCCACACACATGAATAGACAACTGGAGAACAGCTTTGAAGCAACCCTCAGACATCCAAGTGAAGCAGCCAACCAAAAAAAATTGTTGTACAACAAGCTTTACAAAGTGCATCTTCAAAATTCTTTCCACAGTCCTATGATTTTATCACAACTGTAAATGGAAAGTCTGATGTCTAGGCATTTTTTTACATGGAAAACATGAATTTTACAACAAAATAATTATGTGGTTTGTACTGATTACACCCATAATTTTTTTCACCATGCAGCATAACAAGGATAAAGTTTCTCCTTAGGATTTATATATATTATTTAGTTAAATTAAAGCTGATCTTACTTATATACTTTTTTCTGATTCACAGTTCAATTTCTAACCTGCTTGCCCTTTGAAATTTTTCAAATCTAGCTGAAAAGCCAGAAGGATACTAGCATGAAAATAAGCATTGCAAATTGTTTATTGAAACTGACAATTTTTACAGAACCAAGTATTAGAGATCCAATATTAGAGAACCAAAACTTTGACCTTTACCTAGAAATATAGCAAAATATGCTGATCCGAGAAAGCTGTGTGATATGAAAATGCCAGGGTTGTTTTTCCTAATCTAGAGGACAGACAAGTGCCTTACCTCTGTTCTGGCCTCAGCATCACAGCCCATAGCAGCCACAGCAAGAGCTGCTCTGCTCTGCACAATGCTGTTAGTGGAATTCAGTGGTTCTACAATGGCCGTCATAAAACCATGGCTTTGAATGCTGAGACGTAAAGGCTCCTGCATGGCTAAGTTTGTGAGAACAGAGGCAGCACTAGCCACGGCGCCATCTCTTTTACAGCTCAGAACACTAATTAGCGGTTCGATGGCATCACTTTCAGCAACAGCACTAGGAAGTAGAAAAAGGAAATAACCACAAAAATATATTACTCTTCCCCACTTGACTTATGGTAATTAAGTCGTGCACACTGAAACTACATCAATGAAGTGTCAATAAAACTAAGACATTTTCAATGAAAATGTAAGAAAAAACAATGAAACTTCCAAATTCCGTTAGTTAAGTTTTGTTTCTTAGATTATAGAGAGACCAAGAACAAAAAATACCTAAATAATGTTTTTATCACAAAATCAGTCTTTAGGCTTCAGCAAGTGCCTCCCTTGGTTTCATCTATTCAAGCAATAGAAACTTAAAATAAGCAGGAAGTAGCAAATGTTCCTCATTCCAATCCAGTCAATTTTTTAAAAGTGTTGCCTCTATTTTAAATGGGGAATATTTTTCAGATTGAATGTTGATGGTTGTAACTAACTTATCATAGAAATTAACTGATAGTCGCAGGGTTTCAGGAACCATAAGTTGATAAACTAATCTTAAACAATGTTTTATATATTTTAATACTGTCTCTACAATGGCTGTCAATTAATCATAATGGTTTTTAAGTATAAGTCGTATATACATCTGGGTGGAGATTTCAGAAAGTAAACGCTGCATAAAATCAGCATGTGTAAGTACAGACCTTCCTATTAAGTTACCAATATCTGTGTCCCATGCAATGAAATTTCCTAATTTAAAGACTTAAGGCCCCATTTAATTCCCGGGAAATGTAGTTTACAATTAGGATTTAAGACATTTTTTTCCATGTGACCCTTTTGTAACATGGTATTTACTATATTCTGGTGAGCTCAGCAGGAGCTTTCTTCTCGCACAAAGAAACGTTTCTGATATTTCTACTAACAGGTATTAATTAATAAATTCTATAGGCTGTCACTAGAGGTCACTGTTATGTCATATTAAGAATCTAAGTACAGTATTAGTGTATTGAAGGATAAATGAGAAAATGTTCCAATGAAACTTAAGCAAATAATAAAGAAAAATAATATTATATTAACGACATATTATTCCATGTACATTTTTAAGTGTTATTCTTGAAAGTTTGTAGTAATATTTATTATTAGTGTATTTCAACAATAAAGATATCCATAATGTGTATATTTATTTGAATCCTGGCTTTATTTTTTACAAATAATTCAAGGTGATGAACATATCCAATATATCTTCTTACATGCATAGTTTATATTTCGAGATTACCAACACATATTTGTAGCAGAGAGAAGATCTGAAATTATTATTTGGAGATGGCATTTGGAAATAATACTAACGACACTTCTGAAATCTTCCAGTTATATTTCTGATTTTTCCAATGAGCAGAAATACCTGGTCTTTGAATGCAGTGTGAGTTGGAGAGCATTTCAATGTTTTTTTTGTTTTGTTTTGTTTCAAGGAAATTAAATTGAAGCAGAGGGGAAGGGAGGCAGAGAAGAAGAAGAAAGAGAAGAAGTGGGGGAAAGAGAAGGTGAAGAAGAAGAAAAAGAAGAAGAGGAGGAGGAGGAGGAGGACTGATTTTATCCAATATAAATACCACATAAACTTCATTCCTTAGGAGGAATAACAATTTATCAGACCATTTTTGTTCTTCTGATAATATGATATCCTTAAACAACTGTCTTTGCAAATAACTACAGATTTCTAAGAAATTATAGCAAATATGAAGTTTCCACCTCTTGCATAGATTGTTCCTCTAATCTTCTTTGTATAACAGCTGTTTACACTGACACAAAGCTTCAGCCGAGGTAAGATTGATAAGTCAGCTGCATCTTAATTTAGCAACTTATGATTGATGTGTATTCTATACATCAATACATTGATGTGTATTCTGTACAAGAATGGTGGAAGGTCTTAAGCATAAAACGTATCAGGAAAGACTTAATGAACTCAATCTGTATAGTCTGGAGGACAGAAGGAAAAGGGGGGACATGATCGAAACATTTAAATATGTTAAAGGGTTAAATAAGGTTCAGGAGGGAAGTGTTTTTAATAGGAAAGTGAACACAAGAACAAGGGGACACAATCTGAAGTTAGTTGGGGGAAAGATCAAAAGCAACATGAGAAAATATTATTTTACTGAAAGAGTAGTAGATCCTTGGAACAAACTTCCAGCAGACGTGGTTGGTAAATCCACAGTAACTGAATTTAAACATGCCTGGGTTAAACCTATATCCATTGTAAGATAAAATACAGGAAATAGTATAAGGGCAGACTAGATGGACCATGAGGTCTTTTTCTGCCGTCAGTCTTCTATGTTTCTATGTTTCTATAGCTGAAGAAATGAATAGATCAATTATTTATTTATTTTATTTATTAATTAGACTTCTATGCTGCCCTTCTCAGCTGACTCTCAAATAACATATTTTCAGGAGGAAATTGTACAACGGCCAATAGATGGCAGTAACGTTATGAATTTAGATACCAAGCCATGAAGAGAATATTGCCCACTTAATCACTGATCAGAACCTAGTTTGAACACCACACATGATTTTGATTATTTCCTAATTCGATTGATAGGAAATGGCCTCTCGCTGTCTCTCTCTTGGCTAGCATTTAGAAAAGCAGCTAAGGCAATGCATTGAAAATAACATTTGCTTGGCTACTGTTGTATTCAGTATCTTTATTTTTATTGTTATTGTTAATTTTACATTTGGTTTTAAGTTGGTTTATTTGTTTTACTTTTCAGCTGCTCTGACAGACTGATGTTTTTATTGCTCTTGCTTTATTTTATTGGCTGCTTTGTGGATTACTCAGAATGTTTGGATGGAATTGATAATAAATGCTTTATCAAATACAATAAACAAGACATTGAATTAACTTTAATTCCTCCCATTCCCCCCATCTCTATCAGAGTTGTTGAACAGGTCACAGGAATTGCCAAAGAAACTGAAATGCATGGTGCCTAATAGTTGTTACCTCCCTTTATATATCTAATACACAAACATATACATATACACCCATATATACATATACCTGGGTAAAGGTTTAGATCAATTTATAATTTATAATATTTAATACATGTAAACATATTATTAGGTCCTATCATTTAAGATTTATAAGTAAGATTAATAAGGAAATTACATTTTATTTAGCTGGGTAATTTGTTGGTATTAAGCAAGATTGTGCCTGGTTAATGCTTGCGGGGGCAATTTCAGGTCTTTATTCTGAGTCTTTATTCTATTCTGGGAAGCCAAAGAAGAAATCAGAAAACAGCAGTGGCAAACCACTTCCATTCTGTTGTCACAAAAATTGTATGAATAGGCCTGTTATAAAACTAAGTGCAACTCAGAAATCTTAATTTTTAAAGTAAAAAATTGTTTGATTGCTTGATTTGGACTGCTTTTATCACTCTTTGTTCATTCTTATAACTGAGCAACATACTTCCAAAGAAAAAATGAATCATTTTACATTTAATGCAATAAATGGTCATAAAATAGTTCTAGCTTCAGGAGTTTGGGTAAAATTACTGCCAGCGTGTTAGCTGACAAATTTTAAACGCTAATCACATTAAAACCTGCTTTTGCCTCTGTGGTAGAGCATGTATTAAAAATTGGCATCTACAAATTATGCTAGTTATGGAAAGAAAAATGGCTTTACCACAATTCCATATTTTTTAGATCATTGTATTGTAGAATGTAGATTTAAAATGATAAAATATTCCTGATATCAAGATTTTAGTAATTAGTGATTTTCAGAAAAGAAATGACAAACTGATCCTGGTTCCGTAAACAGCAGAGCTGGTGAATGAGGTGGAATAAATGCCCATCAAGTAGACTAAATATTTGATCATTCCTTTCCAGACAAGGAGATGATTCGAGATCATCAAAAAGTGTTCCAGACAGCTACGCCTCACAAAAAGATGGCAATCTCCAACTGGTTGGAAAAAATAACCATCTTGCTCAAAATACATCAATGTCTTTGAAAGAACAATAACTTAGTATATTTCTTTTTCTAATCATTTTTTGAAATTGTTTTGCCACTGTTCTACAGCTGTACAAGTCAATTGGATTGAAAGTTTTATAGCTCAAGTTGAATTTTCTTCAATCCCCACTGTAATAAAGTTTAACTACAAGCTTAAAAACATATTTTTTTTAAAGATAGATTAAAACTTTGATTTTAAAAAAGTTACAAACAACTAAGGGTCCAGATAAAATTGAAATAAGATTTTGGAGATAATTATACAAAATCCTTCCCATTTAAATTTTTTTGGGGGGAAATAAGATTTTAAAATTTATACATTAAAGGGAACTAAATATTACAACTAAAGGAGAATCCTCAAATTTGATTCTGTTAGATAATGAAACAAAATATTTTAATATATTAAAGGACATTTCATAATATATTGAAGGACACACTGGACACAGAAATTAATTTTAAAGGTCCTCTACTAATACATAGACTGTGTTTAAAAGGTATCAGGAAGAATGTTTTATCTGATAGGTTTGAAACTAATTTGAAAATGGATTTAAAAATGACAAGTCACCTTTTAAAACAGCCGGGGGGCTTCCCAGCAGCCTCCGAATGCCGAACACGGAAGTTCGGGTTTGGTGTTCGGCTTCGGGAGGCTGCTGGGAAGCCGCCCGGCTGTTTTAAAAGGTGACAGCCGGGCTGGGGGGCTTCCCAGCAGCCTCCCGAACCCTGAACCTGGAAGTTCGGCAAACGTTCAGGGTTCGTGAGGCTGCTGGGAAGCCCCCCAGCCCGGCTGTCACCTTTTAAAACAGCCTAGCGGCTTCTCGGCGGCCTCCCGAACGCCGAACCCGGAAGTTCGGGTTTGGCGTTCGGCGTTTGGGAGGTCACTGAGAAGCCCCCAGGCTGTTTTAAAAGGTGACAGCCGGGTGGCAGCATTTTTTTGCAGGTTTTTTTTTTTGGTTGCACGGATTAATTGACTTTACATTGTTTCCTATGGGACACAATGTTTCGTCTTACGAACCTCCCCCTGGAACCAATTAGGTTCGTAAGACGAGGTATGACTGTATATCTTAATTTAAATTTGATCTGTTGAAAGTGCAAAAAAGAGTAAGGCATCTTCTTTTCTCATGTTCCTAAGCAAAAAAGTATTGGATAAAGATACACAATTGATTAAAAGAAATAATAGGATTAAAATAGAATTTGCCCTAGAACTCCTTTTATTAGGAATATTCAAAAGACAATATAAGTATTTGATTTTGCATATGTGCAATGCTAGAGGAACTCCTTACACCCATTGTAAGCTTGATAATCATGAAAGTATTTGATTGCCAAATTAACCATAGAACTTAAAGGACAAAAAGATTCAGATTACTACAAAACATGGGGAAAGGCCCGGGATAGGGGATATTCCTCTATCTTGGTGCTTCTTGATCTCTCAGCGGTTTTCAATACCATCGACCGTAGTATCCTTCTGCGCTCTGGTGGAGGGGTATGAATGTTGTCTGATGGTGGGCACAAATCACTGAGCACTTGTTGTATGTTGTGTGTGTGTTTTATATTTTAAAATCAATTTTAAAGTTATTTTTTAAAAGTATCCTTCTGCGCTGCCTGGAGGTGCTGGGAGTGGGAGGCACCATTTACGATGATTCTCCTCTTACCTCTCTGGTCGGTCATAGTTGGTGTTGATAGGGGGACAGAGATCAGCTCCTAGGCCCTTCTTTGTGGGGTGCCTCAGGATTCAATCCTCTCCCCCACTACTGTTTAACATCTACATGAAACCACTGGGTGAGATCATCCAACGGCACGGGGTGAGTTTCCAGCAGTACAGTGGAACCCCGACATAAGAGCTGCTCTACTTAAGAGCAACTCGAGATAAGAGCTGGGAGGGGAGAGATATTTTTGTTCTACTTACAAGCCCAAATTCGAGATACAAGCGCCAAGGAGCTGTCTCCTGAAGCCAAACGCTAACTTCCGCGTTCGGCTTCAGGAGACAGCTGCGAAGCGGCGCGCGTGTTTTAAAAGGTTGCAGCCGGCCTGGGGGGCTCGGGGGGGTGCTTGCAGCTTTCTTTCTTGCTCTTTTTCTTTCTCTCTTTTAACTTCCCTTCTGTTTCTTCTTTTCTTTCTCCTTCCCACCTTCTTCCCTCCCTCCCTCCCTTCACTCATTCCTCTCTTACTCTCCCCTTTCATAAGTTTCCTTGCTTCCTTCCTCTGTTCCTGTCCCTTCCCCCTTTCTTTCTTTCTTGCTCTTTTTCTTTCTCTCTTTTACCTTCCCTTCCTCTATTTCTTCTTTTCTTTCTCCTTCCCACCTTCTTCCCTCCCTCCCTTCACTCATTCCTCTCTTACTCTCCCCTTTCATAAGTTTCCTTGCTTCCTTCCTCTGTTCCTGTCCCTTCCCCCTTTCTTTCTTTCTTTCTTTCTTTCTTGCTCTTTTTCTTTCTCTCTTTTACCTTCCCTTCCTCTATTTCTTCTTTTCTTTCTCCTTCCCACCTTCTTCCCTCCCTCCCTTCACTCATTCCTCTCTTACTCTCCCCTTTCATAAGTTTCCTTGCTTCCTTCCTCTGTTCCTGTCCCTTCCCCCTTTCTTTCTTTCTTTCTTTCTTTCTTTCTTTCTTTCTTTCTTTCTTTCTTGCTCTTTTTCTTTCTCTCTTTTACCTTCCATTCCTCTATTTCTTCTTTTCTTTCTCCTTCCCACCTTCTTCCCTCCCTCCCTCCCTTCACTCATTCCTCTCTTACTCTCCCCTTTCATAAGTTTCCTTGCTTCCTTCCTCTGTTCCTGTCCCTTCCCCCTTTCTTTCTTTCTTTCTTTCTTTCTTGCTTTCTTGCTCTTTTTCTTTCTCTCTTTTACCTTCCCTTCCTCTATTTCTTCTTTTCATTCTCCTTCCCACCTTCTTCCCTCCCTCCCTCCCTTCACTCATTCCTCTCTTACTCTCCCCTTTCATAAGTTTCCTTGCTTCCTTCCTCTGTTCCTGTCCCTTCCCTCTTTCCTTCCTTCCTTCCCACCCTCCGTCCATTCATTCACCCATTCCTCTCTTGATCGCTTAAAGCCGGTCCCTGGTGCAAAAAGGGTTGGGGACCTCTGTCCTACAGGATTGGGTGGCAGAGAAGTTGAACATATGTAAATTTAAAAGTTTAAGAAAGTTTACAAGTTAAGTGAAAGAAACTTCATTATTCATTTATATGTACATGTACATTTCTTCATTAAAAAAATGTCTTTCTGCATAATTTAGACTAACTTTGTGAGTTTTTTGAGGGCTGGAACCAATTAAAATTATTTACATTAATTCCTATGGGGAAAAGTCGTTCGAGATAAGAGCTGCTCGACTTAAGAGCCCAGGTCCGGAACGAATTAAACTCGTATCTCGAGGTACCACTGTATACTGATGACACTCAGCTGTACATTTCCACTCCGTATCAATTCAGTGAAGCAGTGGAAGTGATGTGGCTTGTGTCCCACATTTTTTGCCCATGCTGTGAGAGTTTTTGCCCAGGCTGTGAGAGTCTGGATAGGTGTCAACAGGCCCGGCAAGACGGAGTGGCTGTGGGTCTTGCCTCCCAAGGACTGTTCCATCTGTCCATCCATTACCTTGGTGGGGAAACCTAGACCTTCTCAGAGAGGGACCGCAATCTGGGAGTAGTCTTAGACCTGCAGCTGAGACTAGAGCAACATCTCTCAGCTGTGGCTAGGGGGGCTTTTGCACAGGTTCACCTAGTGCACCAGTTGGATAGGGAGTCTCTTCTCACAGTCCTCCTGCCCTCATCACCTCGAGGCTCGATTATTGCAATGCATTCTACATGTGTTTATTTGTTCAGGGTGCTGACATCAGGGTTGTTTTATAGATGAAGATATGAAAACATTATTTGCTGCTATGAAAAGAACTTACTAAATTATTTATACTTATATAGAGGGAAAGTTACTTTTCTATTTCTTTTCTTTTACTCTATTTTTTCCCTTTATTTTATTTTTTCCTTTTTTCTTCTATTCACCTTCTACCGTATTTTTCGCTCCATAAGACGCAGTTTTTTTCCTCCCAAAGTAGGCTGAAAAATCAGCCACGTCTTATGGAGCGAAGATGCAGGCAGGGAGGGGGGGAGGCGCTGGAGCAGAGGGGGGGGCAGCGATATACTCATCTGGAGACCGCCGCCTCTGTCGCTGCCTCTCCTCTTCCCAACCCCGAAGAGAGCCGCGCCTTTCGGCCTCCGGAAGTGCTGGGCCGGGGGACGCCTCCACCCCGCAGGTTTAGGAGGCGGAGCGGCACCGGAGGAGCGTTGGCGGCTCCGAGCCTTTGGGAAGGCTACGGGAATCGCTTCAGGAGGCGGGGAGGTCTCGAAGACCCAAAACCCAGCCAGTCGCTCGCAGCCGGCCGCCGCCTGTGCAAAGTTTGGCCGCGAACTCGGCTGGCTAGCTGCTGCCTGGCCCCCTCCATCCCGGAGGAGGGTCTCCCTTCACACCACCAGCGGCGCTCCCCCCGCCAGCCAGCCAGCCAAGCCCCGCGCCCGCCGGAGCCGGCTCCTCGCTCTCCCCCCGCCGCCCGCCGCGTTTGCAGGAGGTGGGGAGGGTCGGGCGGCCCGCCAAGGCCAGGAGGGACGCCGCTGCCCCCCCTTCCCTCTCTCCGCCCGCCGCTGCACCTCCTGCTGAGCCCCCGCGGCGCCTGTCAGAGGAAGCTGCCCTGTCCCGGCCAGGATCCAGGGGCGAGGTCGTCGGGGTTTGAGGGGCCCTAAACCGCCCACAGCAGAAAAACAGAAAAAATAAGGGAGAGAGAAAGAGAAAGAAAGAGAGAGAAAGGAAGAGGAGAGATAGAAAGGGGGAGAGAGAAAGAGGGAGAGATAGAGAAGGAGAGAGAGAAAGAGAGAGATACAAAGAGAGTGAGTGAGAGGAGAGATAAGAGAGAGAAAGAAAGAGGGACAGAGAGAAAGAAAGAGAGGGACAGAGAGAAAGAAAGAGAGGGACAGAGAGAAAGAAAGAGAGGGACAGAGAGAAAGAAAGAGAGGGACAGAGAGAAAGAAAGAGGGACAGAGAGAAAGAAAGAGAGGGACAGAGAGAGAGAAAGAGAGGGACAGAGAGAAAGAAAGAGGGACAGAGAGAAAGAAAGAGGGACAGAGAGAAAGAAAGAGAAGAACAGAGAGAAAGAAAGAGAGGGTCAGAGAAAGGGAGAGGAGAGATAGAAAGGGGGAGAGAGAAAGAGGGAGAGATAGAGAAGGAGAGAGAGAGAGAGAGAGATACAAAGAGAGTGAGTGAGAGAAGGAGAGATAAGAGAGAGAAAGAAAGAGGGACAGAGAGAAAGAAAGAGGGACAGAGAGAAAGAAAGAGAGGGACAGAGAGAAAGAAAGAGGGACAGAGAGAAAGAAAGAGGGACAGAGAGAAAGAAAGAGAGGGACAGAGAGAAAGAAAGAGAGGGACAGAGAGAAAGAGAGGGACAGAGAGAAAGAAAGAGGGACAGAGAGAAAGAGAGGGACAGAGAGAAAGAAAGATAGGGACAGAGAGAAAGAAAGAGAGGGACAGAGAAAGGGAGAGAGAGAAAGAGAAAGAAAGGGAGAGAGAAAGAGGGAGAGATAGAAAGAAAGAGAGAGGGGGGCTTGTTTGTATATTTTCCCAATTCCCCTAGGGCAGTGTTATTGTAATAAATATTTTAGCCTACTTTTTGGCTCAAAATATTTTTTTTCTATTTTCCTCTTCTAAAAACTAGGTGCGTCTTATCAGCAGGTGCGTCTTATAGAGCGAAAAATACGGTATTTCTTTTTATAATTTTATTCCTTTAGTTTCTATTGGTTTTTACTGTTGTAATTCTAATCTTTAGTAAAATTCCTATATAAAAATTGTTTTCGTAATTAGCAATCACGAGCCAAACACCAAATTTATTGCTTTTTTCAAATGATATTACAAAAGAAAATTCTCTGGACTCTAGAGAATAGCTTTCATAGGTGAATCCTCAAAAGGTTGTATCAATCAAGTTTGCAATAATTTCTAATTGTAAAGAAGAGAAGAGCAATTCTAGAAAAACTGGGCCCTAGAGGCATAAAGGTGGTTGAAAAGCTGGCCACAACTGAATTAAAATAAAGGATTATCAGAGAATATCTGTTTCATTTTTCGATAGAATGGAGGTGTAAACAGTCTATACGAAATGAATAATATTTCAACTAGTGATGTTAAATTAATGTCAGTAGCTATTAGAATTGAGTGAATAATTTGTGGCATAAAATGTACTGAATATATTAAGGCCATATGAGCCAGTAACCTTTTCCATTTTTTTTACCATTTGCAAAAGTCTAAGAAGCCTTTTGCAAATTTGACTATGTTATATCCTTGAAAAGCTTGATTACTTGCTCATTTGACTGTGTTTATTTAAGTTACAGTTGGTTTCCTTACAGAGTGAAAACAGCTTTTCCAAATTTAATATGGAAGGTAATATTGTAAATTGAAGAGAAAAATATCTGCATATGTGAATCCACATGTTGACTTGTTTTCATTATGTTTCCTGCTTGAGCCTACAAATATATGCCAATTACAGAAAAATAAGGCAATCTATCTAAAAGAAATACCAGACATAAATCCTGATTGTTCAATCTATAGTTATTTGGATTTTTCTACAACGTTGTTCAATTGCCAGTCAAAAATTCTGATTACTTTTAATCAACCAAATCTTAAAATTTCCCTTATTGTTTATATAGAATAGTGAAATAGGCCACAGTGAAATTAGAGAAGCTTCAAATTTTTGAAAAAACTAAGCTAGTTTCTTAAGTATATTTTACAAAGATAAATTTACAGAAATATATTCAGCATATACAACACTGATAGATGCCTAACAAAATTCAGTCTATTTAATAAATATCTGCACTACAGTCAAATTTCCTTCATGACAGAAGATATTAATATTCTTTTTTTCCCCTTGGGCAAATATTATTGAATTTGTTTTCAGCAAGGTGGATCCATTTATATTTAGCAAATATTCTAACCACATGCTCTATAATGTCCTTTGATTAATTTAAACTCTATTGGATTAGACTGCTGACATTAAAAATTTGATTAGTGTTAAAACAGTATCTATAAGTATTCATGGCTTATATATAGGGAGATTCCAAAGTAAACCATCTTTAGCAAAATGTAAACATTTCTAGGGAACCCCTTTTTATTTTTGGGTTAAGCTTTTCAAACTTTCCAAATATGCAAATATGCAAATTTTCATGACAAAAACACACCAAGACACTAACTAAAATCATAATACCCATTAATTATAGTCCTATTTTATTAATACACTAATAAAAAAACAATGGCTCAAAGAAAGCATTTGATGTGAAATAAAAGCAACAAAGCACTATGTCAAATTTCTTACCAATTATAATAAATCAGAAAAAATGGAAACATATTTCCTGATTAAAATGTCTAACAGTGATCTATTCTTCTTGCGCTTACCTTACATTGGCAGGATGGGCGGTTGTTAGATTAACCAGAGCTGTAGCAGCAGCTTCCTTTACCTCTTCATTTTCGCTGCTTAGCAACTGAACGAGCTGGGGAATTCCTAAGAGAGGAGAAATGTATATAGGCGGTTTTAAATTAACTATGGAAACATTGTAAATTGGCAAATATTTTCTTCTGGATCATAATTCCATTGTCACCATAACTATTTACCTAGAGCTCCAGTGGTTTGTTTGCTAGCTAAATTCTCACACATAGCAGAGATGGCTTGAGAAGCAGCTATTTTGGTTCCTTCATTATCCGTTCCCAAAAGAGTGATGAGACATTTTTCAACTTCCTGTTCATTCAGGATTTTTCTGTTTTCAGCTGTTTATAAAGAAGAACAATAAGTCATCATAGATATTAACATTCAGTTAAATAAGATGGTACATGAGTAGAAAGAAAGCAAAATATCCATTTCTATGCAGGTATTGTTGCCAGCAAATATTAATATTACTATACTAATGTAGACTGTTGAGTTTAAACAGATTCAAGCATGGTGAAGTTTGCAGAAATAAATATTTATTAGGAAAAAATATATATATTTCTGATCATGAGCTTTAAGTAAGTGGGTTTGTAATATTAAAGAGCATGTCCACTTTAAAAATAATATGCATCTGTAGCCCTATTCTCAGATCTATTCTCACTGGGTTACAATGCTTCCACTCAATTAGTGCTAATAGGAGCCATGTGTATGGAAATTAAAAGGTC
This sequence comes from Erythrolamprus reginae, assembly GCF_031021105.1. NCBI lineage: Eukaryota > Metazoa > Chordata > Lepidosauria > Squamata > Dipsadidae > Erythrolamprus > Erythrolamprus reginae. Next base: position 32,193,449 of record NC_091963.1, on the reverse strand, counting down.
ATTCTTCCAGTAGAGATACTGTGTATTTGACAGTTGCAGTGGTAATCAAATTAATGCACAGACTAGATACAATGGAACAGTGGTTTAAAAAGTGTTTTACTCCTCTTTCTTGGATCCTTTACACTCCAGGCAAGTCCAGACTAACAGAAAGAAATAAAAAGGTTGTTAATGTCCCCAATTCCATCATCTGATGCTAAGCATTTATGTGGATACAGTATACTTTCACATTATTATAATGGTGTATTCTTCTTGATGTATTCAATTCAGTACTCATTTAGGATCAGAATGAGTGGGTTTGCCACCCACAATTATTTTAAAAGTGATAAGTTGCAAAGATTGCCTGCTCCCTATCCTACAAACGTCATATACTATTAGAATGTGGATAAAATTTGTGCTACCGTTAATGTTATGTATTCTTGCTAATACCTAAAAATACATTATTACTTTTAACTTAGTTTTTGAAGAATGGGAAACATAACCTAAAAATATTGCAGAATGCAAGTTATTATGAGAAATGCAGATTTTTCTATATTAATACTGCTTCATTCATTAAGCATACAAATATCTTGAAGCATTATCTACTTTTCTTCGGAGAATTGACTGAAAATTAAAGTTTAGCTTTAACGTTTGAAATAAAAATGTAAATATCATATATTGTAAATATTAATTCCAATTCATTGCTAAATCAAAATAAAAACCATAATAATTAAATAACTGTTTATTGCATTTAATATATTTAAGCTATAGGAAGAATAGTTTTTGTGTAAAATAATTATCCAATTGATTCTGATAGTGTTATTCCATTTTCAAGATATAGTAAGAACAAGAAGCGCTTAAAATCATCATGACTGAAATTTTATATTAGTGAGAAAGACACAAAACAGGCCATTATTGGTGGTAAGTATACTTTGGGGTCTTTTAAATTATTGATGCATTGTTTTAATTTATAGTTCAACCGAATTCTCAGGACCTCTCAATGGTTTTGTTCACATTTGTTCCTTTATTACTTAACCTTTAATGGCATATCTCAAATTTTTTGTGTCCCTCCCCAGGGCAGTCTTTAATGGATGCTTGTGGGGACATACTAATTTGACAGTTTGGCAATATGAATCAATAGATTAATTCTGGAATGGTAAAAATGGCATTCTTAAAAGAAATCTTATCTTTAGTTTAAAATATTTATTTATACATTATAATAAGAAATCTATATATTTTTCATTAGATGCCAATCTATGTCACGTCCTAAGATAATTTTACTTCTATGCAGTTTAATAGTGAATTTTGTGGGTATTTGTTTGATGTAAGTCTACTGAACAAAAGAAAGCAGAAATAAGATTTCACAGCAGCCAGATTCAACAGCCAGCATGCTAGAGAGGGCATTAATTGGGATTAAAGATTGGCTTGACCCAAAATGGACTTTGCCCCTAGCTTGATGTTTGCCAAACTTGTGTATAATCCCTAGAAGTGGTCTCTAGAGGATTCTCCATTCTTCAATCATTTCATTTTGATATAGCAAGTTATACTGCATGTTTCTTGGTATCTGGAACAAAAGTACATATTATATTCTTCTTTTTCTTGTATAGAACATTTATGATAAAAGGATATTGGAAATATTTATTGTTTTGATTCTGAAACTTGAACAAAGGGAAATAAGATGAACTTTTTACAAGCTTAATAAAATAAACTAATAAAATTAAAGTAAAATTAAAACCACAGAAAAACTAAGTTTTATTTTAGTAACATTAAGATGATAGCACAATATTGTTTCCATGGAACAAGACTGAAATTCTCCCAAAGATTCACTTGAATATAGAATGAACTATTTATCAAATTAATAAAACTTGGCTGGATACCACTTAGTAAAAGTAATATTAATACTAACAATTACTATAGTATAATAATAACAATATAGGATGACAATTACTCTTCAGTGCATAATAAAAAGATACTTGTATAATAGTTTTGTTCAATATATAGCCAAAAGCACTCTGTATTAATTCAAATTCATTCTCAAAGTAATTAATTTATCCGCATATTAAGAATTACTGCCTGGAGGCTGCTATTGTTTTATACATTATTAGTGATTACATTCTGGCCTGATAAGTTAAACCCTGATTCTTCAAAACATTGTCTGCGGTTGTTAATGTGGAGTTATGATAAAAGCAGAGATAGTAACTTTGATCATAGAACTGTAACCATCATTTGGACTTTCTTGGTTCTCCCATGATGCCTACTGAGCTTTAGGTTTCGATTGATTTTCTTTTTAGATACTTTTAACTAAATACTATAATATGAAAGTACCTGAAACATTAACTTTAAAGATGTAAACAGCATCCTACACAGGAGAATGGGGAGCAATCTTATTATTTTTGCCTTCTGCTAAATCAGTGTATTAATTTTAGAAAGCTTAGAACTACGACACCTTAAACATGATCTAAGTATTGCCCACAAGATCATACTCTGTAATGTGCTGCCTGTCAATGACTACTTCAGCTTCAACCACAACAACCCAAGAGCACGCAACAGATACAAACGTAATATTAACCACTCCAAACTGGACTGTAAAAAATATGACTTTAGCAATCGAGTTATCAAAGTATGGAACTCACTACCGGACTCCATAGTGGCAACCCCTGACCCTCAATATTTTTCCCTTAGACTATCCACGATTGACCTCTCTAGATTTCTTTCCTTTCTTTGATATATATTCTACATGGTTAATCTGATTAACCTTCATTATGTATTGGACAAAATAAATAAATAAATAAATAAATAAATAAATAAATAAGTCAAAATGAGGGATGTAAAAATATTTATTGACATCTCACATCCTGGACACAAACTGCTTCAACTCTTACCCTCAAAATGCTATAGAGCACTATAGTGTTCCCTCGATTTTCGCGGGGGATGCGTTCCGAAACCGCCCGCGAACGTCAAATTTCCGTGAAATAGAGATGCGGAAGTAAATACACTATTTTTGGCTATGAACAGTATCACAAGCCTTCCCTTCACACTTTAAACCCCTAAATTACAATTCCCCATTCCCTTAGCAACAATTTAGATTATTACTCACCATGTTTATTTATTAAAGTTTATTAAAAAAAATATTTATTAAAGGCGGACGAAAGTTTGGCGATGACATATGATGTCATCGGGTGGGAAAAACCATGGTATAGGGGGGGGAAACCCGCAAAGTATTTTTAAATTAATATTTTTGAAAAACCGTGGTATAGACTTTTCGCGAAGTTTGAACCCGCGAAAATCGAGGGAACACTGTACACACAAGAACAACTAAGCACAAGAACAGTTTTTCCTGAACACCATCATTTTACTAAACAATTACTTCCCTCAACAATGTCAAACTATTTATTAACATAGAAACATAGAAGTCTGACGGCAGAAAAAGACCCCATGGTCCATCTAGTCTGCCCTCCATTAAGTCTGCACTACTACTACTGCTGCTGCTGCTGCTGCTGCTGCTACTACTGCACTACTTCTCATCATTCTTATCACCCATCTCCCCCACAAATGACTGTACGACTGTAACATTGTGGCTTGTATCTTTACAATTTATATTGACTGGTTACTAATATGATTTGATTGTTTATTTGTAGCTGGTCTATCATTAAGTATTGTACCTTATGATTCTTGACAAATTAATCTTTTCTTTTATGTACACTGAGAGCATATGCATCAAGTCTAATTCCTTGTGTGTCCATTCAGACTTGGCCTATTCTATTCTATTCTATTCTTTTTATTCTATTCTATTCTGGAGCGTCTTATAGTCTGAAAAATACAGTATATATTTTGTATGTATATTTTGTATATACACACACATACACAAACACATATATTTGTAAAGGGGGAGGTTAATTTATTGCTTCTTCTTTTCTTTCAGAACTAAGCCAGGATGTCATGCCATGTTCAATTAACTACTTTATTGAATTCATTTATTATATAGTAAATTCTGAGAATATTTTCAAAAAATAATTTTATGTAATTAGCTTTTTTATCCCCCACTTTTGTGGTTAAAAACTGAACTAAAATATATATCAAGTTGAAGATCTATGTAGATATATTTCCCAGAAATAAACTAGTAAAATAAAATAATAATAAACATATATTGTTCCATTAATATCAGTTTTAATTAGACTGTGATTAGTTCCTAAAAATAAATCTACAATTCAACTTGGCTATCCAACAGAGGAGGCAGCTTAGAAAAAGAAATAAAATTCACAGTGCAAGAAGGTTTCTGCATTAGAAATTATGTATAACAAATATACATAAATTAAAATAATAATGTGAAAGGTGCTAGAAGTAACTAATAACCAAGAGATAGTTGAAATAAGAACTGTCTAGGTCTGTCACAGCTTATGTCATCAGAATCCCTTGAGAGACTAAGAATCTTATTACAGACAATAAGAAGTGCATTACTCTCTATATTATTTCATTTTGCTATATGGTACTGCTGTGCTTCAACTGCAGCTTGACAAATCACAATATAGATGCCACTCTGAGACATATTTAAACAGCATTGTCATGCTGAGTGCAAGCGACTTCCACCTTGCCTGCTTGCTTCAGAATTCCATGGTGGATTCAGAAGCAGAGAATTGGTCATATAAACAAAGAATTACAAAATGGATCATTACTAAAGGAAAAAGAAAGAGGGTAATTGTCTTGGAACATTAATCTAAGATATTTTGAGACAAGTCAGATCTTAAAAAGAAAATATATTTTAATTTATTCAGATTAGATAATGATGATAAGAATCAGTTGTGAAGCAAAAATACTTCCTATGAGAAAATTCAGGAACAAATTCTATGCCTTAATTCAATAACAAATGTCTTATTTCTAAGAAGATTTTTTATCCACATGTCCTCATGACAAACATATGAATGTGCAAAATGTAAAATGTAACAAAAAAATAAGTGGATGTTACAGCATTTTATACGAACTGTGTGCCTGTATGTTTGTGCACAGGGAGATAGAAAATTTGTTTAAAATTTCAGTGACTTGATTGAAGATACAGTGTTCCATCGATTTTCGCGGGTTCGAACTTCGCGGAAAGTCTATACCATGGTTTTTCAAAAATATTAATTAAAAAATACTTTGCGGGGGTTTTTCCCTATACCACGGTTTTTCCCACCCAATGACGTCCTATCTCATCGCCAAACTTTCGTCTGCCTTTAATAAATATTTTTTTTAATAAACATGGTGAGTAATAATCTAAATGGTGGCTAAGGGAATGGAAAATTGCAATTTAGGGGTTTAAAGTGTTAAGGGAAGGCTTGTGATACTGTTCATAGCCAAAAATAGTGTATTTACTTCCGCATCTCTACTTTGCGGAAATTCAACTTTCGCGGGCGGTCTCGGAACGCATCCCCCGCGAAAAGCAAGTGATCACTGTATATTCAAGATGGGCCATATCTTCTAAATTTGTTTATTCTGAAGTAAGCCCATTATGAGAAAATGATGTAAAAAAAAGCAGAGAGGGGAATGTGTTTGTATTAGTTGGAGTATGTATGTATGTATGTATGCATGCATGCATGCATGCATTTATTTATTTATTTATTTATTTATTTATTATCTATGTTTCTTATATACTGTATATCTGTCTATTTACATGTATTCTATCTAAATGAAGAGCATATGTAACATTTGACATAGTGACTCTATGGTTTATTCATAATATTCAAATATAAAAGCAACTTAATTAACTTGCTTCCAAGAAACAGAGACACTGGATCTTTAATAGAAGAGAGCGCCCACCTTACTATTATTAGCAAGACAGTTCTCTAAGACAACTGGTTTGAAGCCTTGTGAACTTTGACTTCAAGGAGAGATATTGAAATAATCTTCCTTAGCAGGTACCAGAACATTTTACTCAGCACAGGGGTATTGTATTATTGTATTATAATTGTATTATATTATTTCTCCCCGATCTATAGAATGGTAATCTCAGGCAGCAAAACTATCTTGTGCTAACCTAGGATGACAAAATATGCTTGCAGCCTCATCAAAATGAAGATCACTGCATTGTAGAGCTAATAAGGTATAGGATATGACATCACAGACTCCTTATTTTAGGATAATCATAAAAAGGAACTAGGCATTCATATACTCTAAGGGCTTTTCTCAAGACACAAGAATTTCTGTAATGACCTACGATCAGCGGCTGCTTTAGCAATTGCTTTTGCGGCATTTTTCTGAAACTCGGGTAGAGTGGAAACTTCAGTAAAGGCCAGTAGCTTTCTGAGACCCCCTGTCTGCTGGATCAGTTGCATAGTATCCACATCCTCAAGGCAATTTCCCACAACTCCAAGAGCTTCTACATGTAGGTCATTAAATTCCTATAAGTTAAAACATGCAGATATTAACATTGTAAGAGTGTTTAAAACTATTTTATTGTTTTTCTGACCACGTATTTTGGTATTCCATATTCCCATAATGCAGTTGTCATTATTTACGTATATAAAAACACTCATGTCATAAACTAATATGCTGTGATATGATGCCTTAATTGCAGAAAAATATTTGACAAGTTGTCCCATAATTGGAAAAGTGTTCAGAAGACACAGCTGGTGCAGAGTGGGGTGGCACAGGCAGTTCGTAAGGCCCTTGAGTAATCCATGCTACCCCACTGCTTCATAAGCTGCGTTGACTGCCGGTCTGCATCCAGGTACAATGGATAATCACCTTTAAAGCCTTGCATGACATAAGTCTTCGTATTGGAGGTGGCTGACTAATAAAAATTCAACCTCCTTCCCCCGTATGTCCAGTTCATTCTTTGCCATCGTGTTTCCATCACTTTATGGCACAATATGGAGCTGAACATGCTTAAAATTGTAGAGATGAAATGGATTTTAGGAGAAGGCCTTCTATCACTCATTATATTTCACAGCACTGTCGTAGCAGTAGAGTCCTTCAGGATTTTGGGTCCTATAATCTCCCAGGACTTGAAATGGACACCTAACATTAGAACAAGAAATACTAACCATAACTCTTTGTGTCTTGTTCAATATACACTTGAGGACCTTACAGCAGCATGACAGAACACAATTAATAAACCAAAATAGCTGGAGATCAAAATAAAATGCACTCTAATAAAAGAAAAATAACTAACACCTCTACAGGGAAAGCACATGCAACCGCAAGGTTCCTCCACACCCAGGTTCTAAAATACACAAGAAGGGGATCCCCTTACTCAATTGTGTCTACCTGGAACACCAATGTACAAACATTTCCTGCAGCAAAACCCTGCAGAGGAAACTCAAGACACCTGGTCAATGACTCAACACACTCAATACACTCCCCAGAACAATTTCTCCGATGCCCCAAACACACCAAGATCAACAAAGAAGAAATCCTTCAACATTACTGCTTTCTTCACTTAGATTGACCTCGAACTGGCTAAACAAACCACACACCACCTACTCACTTTACTTTATGTCCACAGAAACCATCATGAAATTCCTGGATCTATGCCTCAACACATATTTCCATAGCTCTGACCAAACCAAAATTTCAGATACACTACATAGATGATACCTTCTTCATCATCAAATGCTCCCAAATTGAAGAAACAAACCACCTACTCAATAACATATTCCCTGGAATCAAATTCACACAAAAAAAAGAAAGACGGCAGATTCTCATCTCTCAACATCAACATAAGGGGACTACACAACAGAGAACTGGAAATCCATTGTCTTCTGCAAACCCATGTACATGGACCAGATACTCAGGTTTGCAAGCAACTACCCTACTGCACACAAAGGAAGCTGTGTCCAGACCCTCTTCAGAAGGGCCAGGACACATTGCACCACCACAGCCACAACACTACACACTGTACCGCCACAACAGTACACACTGCACCACCACAACACTATGAAAAGCATAAGAGAAACATGTCTTTCTTCATAACTGCTATCCAAAAACTTCCTATTCCAATACACAGCAACCAAATCACAGCACACCATACAGCCAAGCATCATGCAAAAATTAACCCTACAATACACAAAGAGTGTTAGAAATGACAGCCAGAATCCTCCAATCCCTAGGAATAACAATAGCCCACAGACCCACAGCCACACTCCGCCAGGAATTATCCAGAACCAAAGACAAGATACAGAATGATGAAGGAAACAATATAATCTATAAAATCAACTGTAATCATTGCAGTTCTATGTGGGACAAACATTGGCTGGCAGTCAAACACTACAATCCTAAATCCTTAATCTCTACCCACAATGACATCAAACAATTGGATTGGAGCAAAAATCACCGGCCATGCTATTACCTGCCACACTCTTTGACATACGACCAGCCTACAAACACTAAAAATCAACTGCACAGCCAACCACAGACAGCACCAACCCTCAACCAACCTAAGCAACCTTCTCCACCAACAGTTCATTTCCCAATGACCCTGATCTGATGTAACTTCCCTATCACAAAAAGCATCACAAGATTCTCTGATGAATCACACCTGATCCATTACAAGACTCTCATTGACATATCCATATCTAAAGCCCTTATAAGCAGAACAATACCAACACTGACATTCCCTAAACTCCACTGAAGATGTTACTTAGCCTAGTAACAAAATGTCCAGAAACCAACACACAAGCTTGGAGAATGAACTTTCACCTGCAATTAATGTTATCTGAGTATAATGTTTAATTTGTGCGAATCTTGTATTTTATATTTCAAATGTCATATAATATGCCTTATTTTAATTATGATGCTTCTGACATGAATAAACATCTGCACATAAGATTGGGCCAAATCATGGTTTTCTAATGAATCTCATATAGTCACAAATAAATTATATGGTTTTGTGTAATATATAAATCAATCAAATACTTTCTAAATAAAATATTAAGCTCACATCATATCCCAAATGAATGGATCTAATTATGTTTGCAAATACTGTTAATTCTAGCCTGAAGAAACCAAGAAAATATTATTCCATATAATTAGAAAGCACTCACTTTATCTGAAGAAAATCTACTTACATCTATTCCATTCAATTTATAATTAATTTAGCTTAGAGGTGGGTTCCTCCCGGTTTGGACTGGTTCGCCCATGAGTGTGTGGGAGGAAGCGAACCGACAGCAAGGTAAGTTAGAACCCACCGCTGGTTTAGTTGACAATATTATATTGATTAAAGAAAATATGTTATTGAACTCAAAATCTTCCTTAATTAAGCAATATTTCAACAAACTGCCCTTTTAACAAAATTATTGCCATTAAGGATATATTTCTTCATGCATAGGATAATTATTTTTCTAACTTTCATATTAAGTACTGCATTTTTTCACATGCAATTTCTCTAGTTTAAATGGATTGACTAAAATTCATAACTTTGATGTCTTCAAGGATACCTTAGTTTCCAGTATCTTGAAAAGATGATCTAATCCTTGATTTTCTCTTAGGATCACTCTTGTTTCTCTATCAATAGTAATGATACCTAAAGTTTTGAGTGATAACAACTGAATAACTGGGTAGTCAGACTTCAGAAGTTCCAACAAAGGAGGAATTACATTTAATTCACGTATTGCAGCACGACTTTGAAAATCCTATATTTAAATATCAAATAAAAATAATGTGATTGGGGAAAAGAACAATATGAAGCACAATATAATTATGACTGTGACAAAATGAATACGTTAGTTCAAATACTGTTTAAATATATTTCTTCAACAAATCTAGCATTGAGTTCCATGTGTCACAAATTATATATTATATAGAACAAAACTCAGAAATGTTTAGCTTATAAATACTGCAATTCATCCATGATAATCTTATGTATTGACACAAGAGGAATAACAGAAATGCAGTTTGACCATTTCATATTTGAATGTATTTTCATATCTCTACTTTATTGTTTTTTTTAAATAGCTAAATGTTTTTAAACTGCCTTGCTAAACATTTTAACTTTTTCTGATTGTGCAACATTAAAATAGTAAAAGTTACTAGTTAGTAACTTACTACTATAAGTTTTCAAGCCATTTTTTCTTGCATTTTTCTATACAATTTCACTTATCAGTTTAAACAAGCACCAGGTGCAGTTGTCCTGATATTCCTTACAAAAAGGATAGATAGCCAAAGAATGGAAACAAGCAAAATGTGATTCAGAATAAAGACATGCTCTGGTGCCCTAGAAAAGATTGAACTGTGAATTGAATTCATTACAGAGTTGATTCACTTATAACTTAGTCCACAACCCTGTTCAATTGGAGCACTTGGATTCAAGCCAATTTGGTACCATTTAAATCAGGAGAGCTAAAGTAACTTAAGTCCTACTGTTTCAGCTTCACTGGATTGTAGATTGGGCTATTAGACTTTGAAAAGACTCTTCTACCAATTTACTATTCTTTTGCTAACCAGCATATGGTGACATTAACACTGATTGTGAAAGTAACCAATTACAATAACCTCCCCCCTTCTGAAAAGAAGCTGTCAAAATCATTTACTAAGAGTTCAAAAGGTGCAAAATCATTATGTGTTAGGCAAGAATAATGCAAAATAATACTTCTTATTCCAAATCATCATAAATTGACATTTTTATAGTCTTTCATAGAACTTAAACATTCTTCCAGACAATGAAGAGACAATAGGTTTTATGCATTCTTCTACTGAAAATTATTTCCTTTATAGGCATTTAAATGGAACATGTTCCGACCTATACTAAACACATTTAATTAACAAATTTAATCAGAATCAATGAGACTTGCCATTTAGTAATTCACCCTAATTCATTCAAGAGACATTTAACATCCAGCTCTTGCCAATTGAAAGCAGTAAAACTTTTGTGAGCAAATTCAGATCTGTGAGCATAAGGATAGCATTAATCATATTTTACCAAGGATGGTAAACAATACCACGAATGTTTCTCAATGTTTCTTATAAGCCCTGTTATTTTCCTCCGGACCTACTTACGATCAGCATTTTTATGGATTAAAATAATGACATCAGATGGATTAAGTGGGGAATTCATCAAATGAACTGTGTCAGTATGAAGAGATAGGAGGAGGAGGAGGAGGAGGGGGCATTTGAAAATAAAAATGGCTAGAAAAGTTGGTAAATAAAAGGTGGATTAAACAAATAATCTTATAATATCAGATTCATTTATAGAAGCATTATTTTCTAATGAAAAATGGAAGAAAATCATCACCTGCACTAGATTATAGATGCATTCCACACTATTCTTCTTAACATCAGGATCAGGACTTCCTAGCAGTCGTATAAGTGGCTCTAGTCCACCTTGCTCAAATATTTGTACTTTACTGTTATATTCAACTGACATATGTACGAGACAAAGACTAGCAAACTCATGGATGACAACATCTTCTACAAAATATTTAAAAATGACAATGATCAAACATTATCCAGTAACAAATATGCACATTTTATAAGCAAAGTGTTAATATATGCAATTAAAACTAGATTGTAATTAATTACTTTCAAGGTTTTAAAAATAAATGAAATCATATACTGTATTTATTTTAAATTATCCAAAAGATTACAATCCTGCAAAATTCATATTGCTTAATGGAACGGAAAGTTTTTATTTTCATTTTTGTATTTTTATGCTCAATGACAACTGTTTTTATAAACTCTTATACCATCTATGTTATGTTGATTTTACATTTAAGGTAAACTGCTGATAGACTTTCAATTGCAGGAACAGAAGTTGAGAAACAAACAAAAAAAAATAACTTGAAAAGTAAAGCCATGATCATAAGTATGTGGAAATGGCCTTGGGAGACAGGAGGAAAGACAACTGTCACACAAAAATGTATCTCAATTCATAGAAGGAAAACAGACATTGGGAATTATCTCAAAAGAGACAATTCCTATTTTTTTTTGGAAATTAAAAGTAAAGAAGGGGAGAAGTACTTTAAGATTTGCAATGTTTTGTTATTGCAAACTTACAATAAAAGTAATGTTAGTACTCATTAAACAACTCATTGGTTATTGTTTCAGAGATATTTATATAACAGAGAAACAAAATAGCCAAGGACAAAAAAAACCAATGGGAGTGGATGCAGCTTCTGACTTCTGCCTGTGGTGGGACTGAGCCACCCTGCCTCTAGGGCAGGAGTGATCTATTTGACCTCCAGATGCTGGAGGCATCAGAGGGTTAAAACAGAACTGAACTATTGAAAATCTGGGTGGTGGTACAGCACAACAATGTGGTAATACATAGTTTTGCTGAATTCCAAACCCACAGGGGTCATTGATCCTAGTTTTGGATGTATTCTGTAAGTTAGCTCATCTTGATTCAAAAATCATTGCTATATGATGCAGTGTTTTGCCCAGTTAAAGGTTACAGGCACAAGAATTTTAGTTGTATACAGACGGGGGACGACGACAAGCGGTGGGATAGCGAAAATGGAGGTCCACCCCAGAGCATCCAATTTGCACTGAAAGAAGTTGGAAGAAAATGCAGGGCATCCTACCACGCCCTAGTGTGGTAGTAAAAATTTTGGTAGCCCTTCATTGGTTGTACATATAATAGGTGGTTGATCCTTCTTATCTGGACTATCTTGAAGGACTTACACCAGTGATGGCGAACCTTTTTTGATTTGTGTGCCAAAAGGGTATGTGTGTGTGGGCTAGCATGCATGCACGTGCCCACACCCAATGCATGCACACACATCCCCATGTTGCCCCGTGCATGTGCACAATCCCCCCTCGTCCCCACGCATGAGCACAGGCCTCAGTGAAGCTTGATACCTTATAAAAACAGTTTGCTCACTGTACTGTTTTTTGCACTCCCAGGCTTCAGAAATCTTCCCTGAACCCTCTGAAGTTCAAAGAATAACACAACAGCAAACCAGAAGTGCATTTTCCTCAACTTCCGATTTGTCTAGTGGGCATTTTTTTTGTCTCTGGGGCTTCAGGGAAGCATCCAGCAAAGTCTCATGTGCCCTCCAATACGACTCCATGTGCCACCTGTGTCACGGGTGCCATAGGTTCACCATCACGGACTTAGACCATGTGATTAAAGGCCTATATTTTTTAATGTGTATATAATGGCATAAGAGGGGCATCAATCATGCATTGGAAACTGCTAGTTAGAATTTTTTCACCTTTCCAGCAAATAAGAGAAGCAGGAATTTACCAAAGAGATGCTGCAAGTTACCTTCTGGTGCCAGACGAGCTATGAATGCACTTGTGACATCAAGCTGCCGTAGTGATTTCTTCACATCATCTATAATGAAGGACATAAGGCAATATATTCTGTTAATTGAAGGAATATAGTATGCTGCCATGACTAATAATGCAAACATAATACTATTGTTTCATCCTGTAAAGAAAATGCAATATTAAAAAACTGGTCTGGAAGAAGAATAGCCTGTTTCATTTACAGTTGACAGGACAAAATATATTTCATGAAATCAGTAAAATTAAAAAGTAAACAAATTCCAAAATAGAATTATCCATCTTTTGCTTGCCAAGCATTAGACACATACTAATATTTAATTAATGAAGGACAATGACTAATTTTGGTAAAATTATTGATGCCCCTTTAAACAGCAATTTGAATGGTTTATATCTTTATTTAAAAATAATCAATGTAGTTTTTGTTTAGCAGATACCATTCTATTTATAATAGCACTCTTAATCTTACATTGCTTTAGCTTCACTAATAATTTCACAAGTTATAAAATACTTCTCAAAAATTCAATATATTGTATTGAAAATCCAGTTTTCATCAAATCATATTATAATATTTTTGTAAGTTCTCACTATGTATACACTTCCTGCTGTTCTCTTGACTATGCTATATATTTTTACTGGACATAAATATAATACCCTCATGTAAAATCCAGTGCTGTTAAACTTCAGCTTGGAGTAAAGGTCTATTCCTGATTAGCAAATATCTTTGTCCGATTGCAGCTTAATACCCTTATGTCCTGGAAGCTTGATTATTTTGACAGTTGGTCAAATATTGCTGCTAGCTTTTTACAACATTAATAAATACAAGGAAATAACCAACTTATTAGTTCCATTTTAATTAAATTAAAGCTTACACTAAATTCTGCTCTCGCTTATTTTCTCAACTTGGCTATGCCAACTTCTTGGAATAAAGTTCTTAACAGGGCTCTTAAAGGCCAGGGTTGCTTTTTATTTCATTCATTTATTTATTTTGTCAAACAATTATAGGGTGATAATTTGTACAAATAAAACATTAGATAAGTAATGATAAAAAGTAACAAAAGAAGACAATGGGACAGGGACGGTAGGCACAGTGGTGCGCTTATGCACGTGCTTATGCTTGTGCTGAAGAAGTTGCACACTCTTTGATATAAATTCCTCAGGTCTTGTACATTTTTGTTCTCAATATATACCTTCTTTATTTTTTTTCTCTTTTCAGAACAAAGACTATTCCATTATTATGATAGAACAGTTCAAGTTTGTTTGTTTGTTAAACTCTGTTAATTATTTTTAGCGTTGCTTAGCAGAAACATTAGACATACAACAGTGTCATAGTTTACATCAGTTTAATATGTGTTAACAATTCCACAATGCATAATACTGCCCATGTTTCTAAAGAGAAATCTTACTATGAGATGCCATAATTCCGACTACCATGGTAGCATTTCTGCGAACAATGGGATCTTCATGCGTAACTAATTTAAATAAAGGTTCTAATGCTCCAAGTTCAAGAAGTGTCAGCTTGTTTTCTTCACCTAAAAAGCAATTGTTAAATACATTTAATTTCAAATTTCCCTAATAATTATTATAACAACACAGTAAGCTTTTGATTTAATATACCAATGGCGGGAAAGTGTCCATAAACAAACAAAAAATCTTACGTTTAATGAATATATTTTACACAAGTTTTTTGGTCTTTCTGTAAGTGTAAAAGACATATGGGATTTTATACATGGATAGAATGGTAGTATAGAAAGATTTTGTCAATTGCAACTCAGTTTGTCCAAGAAACTCCTAAAAATGAAGAGTTACTATAACAATAGTAGTAACTATAGAAGAAAAAATAACTATCAAACTACGAAGTATCCTGAAACAGGAAAATGTTATGTATATCTGTTAAGGACACATTTTTTTCTCTGCAATGATCCAACAGTAACGTAGCTAAGGCACGTAAATGATAATAATATGCATGAATAATAGTAATTAATTATAAGCCGAAGAATTAATGGACCACCTAGTTAGTTGCTGCAAGATTATTACATAGATTCAACCGTTGAACTCCCTGAACGGTGATTCTCAGGATATTGTGTAGTCCACAGTCAGTAAGTTGATCTCTGTCCGTCAATCAATCAGGACTGAGGCCATATTATAAAAGCTAAAGTTCTGTCAGTCTTCCCTCTTTTTTTTGAAGTTCGAAGCTTGGGCTCAGTGGGGTCAACATGTATGCAAGACTGACAGCAACAACATATAATCGAGACATGTAGAATAGGACACCAGAATAGACATGCAATTTGCTATAGACGAGAAAGGAAGGTCAGAAAAAAGCATGATAGCCAGAACCTTGAGAGGAGATTGAACCAGGGAGGGCCTGATTGTGGACTACACAATATCCTGAGAATCACTGTTCAGGAAAGGAAGGTCAATGGTTGATTCTCCAGTAATTGGTGTAGTCCACAGTCAGTGGGACCTGCCAAAGCCTATGTCTCGCGGGAAGGAAATCTAGGTGGCTGGCATAGATGTAGGGATGACCTGCTGGAGAACCCTTCTACTGAAAGTTGCATCAGACGAGGCAAAGGTGTCTATTCTATAGTGCTTGATGAAAGTAGTAGGTGCAGACCAGATGGCTGCTCTACACACATCTTCTAGAGAAGCCTATTTAGACCAGGCGGCCGAGACAGCTGCGCTCCTGGTAGAGTGGGCCGTAATACCCCTAGGGCGAGGAACTGCAGTCAGATCGTAGGCCTTGGCTATGACCTCCCTTATCCATCTGCCTATGGTATTGGAATTGACTTTTCTCCCATAGAGTCCGGGAGGTACGAGATGAGAAGGGCCTCGGATTTTCTCCAGTCTGCCGTGCCTTCAAATAGATGCACAAAGCGCACCTAACATCTAAGGTGTGCCACTTCCGTTTCAGTGGATGTACCAGCCTGGAGCAAAAGGAGGGAAGGGCAAGTTCCTGGGATCTGTGGAACAATGAATTTATTTTAGGGAGAAAGGAAGGGTCAAGGCGTAGGACGACCTAGTCAGGCAGAAATAGACAAAGATCCTTGCGCATAGACAGGGCAGTCAATTCAGAAATTCTTCTGGCCGAGGTGATGGCCACAAGGAAGGCCACTTTCTGGGTAAGGTGACGAGTGGAAGAATCTCGGAGTGGCTCGTATGGAGGTTTCATCAAGGAGTCCAGCACCTTGGTCAGATTCCATGTTGGGAAATGGTGAGTGACCGGAGGGCTATGTATAGAGGCACTTGTCAACAGCCTTTTAATCATCGGATGTTGGGACAAGGGAGAGAAATCCATGCAGGCCAAGACTAATGATAAAGCTGATACCTGGCATTTGAGGATGTTGGGAGCCAACCCCATTGGCACAACCATCACTCAGGAACCCCAGCATCTGGCCTACCGTTAGGTCCATTGAAGAGCAGTGTGCTCCCTTGTACAATGCCCCTTTAAGACGATCTTAGCTGCACCATCAATAGAAAGAACTGAGGTGAAAGGGGCAAATGTTTAAAGGTGCGCCACTCTACCACCTTGGAGCCAATCAGCTGTATAGCGCTAGTGAAAGTGAAGGAGCCAGGTGAACGCAACGAAAGGAGGAAACTGACGGAATTAGCATTTTGGCATTCAGCGAGCCGGCCTTCGCAATTAACAGCCTTCGGGAAGGTCAGATTACCCCCCCACGCCTGGCTGCTCTGAGTCCTGAAAATAAGGGGAAAGGCGGCGGATCAATTAAGCGGCTGATTGTCTAGCCCAGGCAAGCCTGGAAGGACAAGGCTTCTAGCGCCAGAGAAATGGCCTTCCTGATGCAAGCGGCTGAAAGGGAGGGAGGAGGATACGAGAGAGGATTTTTTTTTTAAAGGAAGGTTTGTCTGAAAGGTGCAGGAAGGAGAGAGAATTAGAGAAAAAACAGTCAGTGAGTTGACCACACGTCCTGTCCTGCTGAGGACTGAGGAAAGAAGCAGGAAGACTGACAGAACTTGAGCTTTTATAATATGGGCTCAGTCCTGATTGGTTGACGGACGGAGGTCAACCCACTGACTGTGGATTATACCAATGACTGGAGAATGATTATAAACAAATAACATGACAAAGTAGCAACAATTGCACACTGAAATATCTGCAAGAAATACCATTTACCAGCAAGCTAAAACAACTGGGACCATATAGAAAATGCAGAAACTAAAGTGCTCTGAGATTTTCAAATTCAAAGAGACAAGCATCTGCCATGTAATACTCTTGAAGGCAAGCAGGCTTACCCGCTGCCAAATTTGCCGCCAGAGTAGAACACCGGTTCCAGCAAGTTTCGCTGGCAAGGGGAGGGGTGATCTCGCATGAATAGGCGAGATCACCCTTCCAAACACCTCACAGCAATCTGCGCAAGCCCACAGGCAAAGAGTGGACGGTGCAGCTCCAAGGATAAAAGGCTGCCCCGTCTGAACTTCAGCCTCCTTTTTTGGGGATCTTTGGCTGAAACAGGAAGCTTGCTGGTTACCTCGGAGGTCACAGGAGAAGCCAAGTGAGTAGATTTTGCAAGCCAAAAGTCGGCAACAGCAGCGGCCACCTCATCTTTGTTGTTGTTTGTAGAGTAAGATAAGGACCTCTTAAGCTTAAAGTTTTTAAAGTCAGGAATTTTGTGATTATTTTAGATTGTTTGACAGGGGGTTTGTAGAAGTTAAGACCTTTTTGGTGGATTTAATTTGGGGGCTGAAGTTAAGGACTTTTTAAGGATTAAAGTTAAGAAAGTCAAGAAATTTTGGGAGCCTCTAACAAAGGGTTTATTGCCGTGAGCCAAACCTTTGCTTAATCCAGCAGTATTATGGCTCCCAGAAAGGGGCAAGCAGGCCCAAAGGGCAAAGGCCCAGCCTCATGTAAGCGCAACAGGGAGGAAGCAGGAGAAGCTGGCGCAGAAGCCCAGGGGAGCAGAAGCATACCTAGTAAACAAGTGGGGCCTGCAGTTTGAGCCAAGAGAAGCAGTAGTTCCTTCTTTTGGGACTAGGCTCGCTGCTGAAGAGAACGTGGGTTAGTCTGGAGGTTCAGGGCTGGTGAACATGGAGAATGGTTTATCCACACAAATTTTATCTGCTATTTTAGCAAGGCTGGATGCATTAGAGGCAGGCCTGAGCACTTCCAGAACTAGGTAACCAACTCCTTCGGACTCAGAACAACCATCTGCTCCAGCAGCGAGGGTCAGTCAACCGGGAGCCTCCAATGCACTGGGGACACCCGCACCATTGGCAGAAGCAGCACTGGGAACTAGTGCTTTGCCTGTGGGGCAGCCCAGCGCGGGACCAGCAACAAGTGCAGGTGAGTGCCCCAGGGGCATGCAGAGGAGGGAAGGGCCCGCGGTGGGAGCGGCAGGCCCAACTCAAGTGATATTTGGGGACCAAGGCCAGTCAGGCACGGCCACGTCCCAGCCTAGACTGGTGGGACAAAATTTAGGAGTAGGAATGGTGTGTTCACAAGTTTGGGGTGTGCAACCAAATGCAGTGCCCAGCCAGGCAGCAGTTAACCAGGCTGACAAGCGTAGGGATGGTGCCCATGGACCGGTCCCAGTATTGTTAGTGGGGTCATGCATAGGGCAAGTACCAGGAGCACAGGGGCAGTCAATATATATTGACTATTATTAATATCATCTCTTATCATAAACATTTTTTGTGTTCTTTATACATCTTTACTTATATGTTTATTCACCGTTTTCTAGTATTTATTTTTCCTTATATTTATATATATGACTATATATACCCTCCTTTCCCTCTGGTTTTTTTTCTCTATCCATTGATAAAATATGTTCCAAACTTCATAAAATTCTGAATTTTCTTTTTCATTTAATTCATGTGTCAACTTATCCGTACACACATAATTCCACACACTCTAATATTTTTGTAATAATAAATTTGTCATTTGGTACCTTGTCCTGTTTTCAGTATTGTGCCAACATTATCTTTGTTGCTGTTAGT
This sequence comes from Erythrolamprus reginae, assembly GCF_031021105.1. NCBI lineage: Eukaryota > Metazoa > Chordata > Lepidosauria > Squamata > Dipsadidae > Erythrolamprus > Erythrolamprus reginae. The sequence goes on along the minus strand of NC_091963.1, from coordinate 32,174,324 downwards.
ATATGTAAAATGATATATCAATATTTCCTTTCAATTTTCCAATTGAATATGGCTAGTAAAACAGTTTCCGGTTTTCCAGTTCCTATAACTATAAGTTTATATTACATAACTCTATATAATGTCTTGCATAATGCAGGCACTTATTAAACAGAAATATGAATGATTTATATAAGTATTTAGTACTCATTAATAAACAGATGGAACATGATAAAAGAAGAACAAACCTTTTAATGCAAATTTATACAGAGCTTCACATCCTTTATGTAGCACTTCCTCTTCAGGGGAACTGAGCATCAGTACCACTGTTGCAGCTTTTTTGCTTTCAACTGACAAAGGATCAAACTAGATCAAACATTAAGGATATTAATATAAGTCAGTATTATAAAGTTCAGTGCCATAGGTATTTACTGATAAATATAAGGCAACCATTGAACATATCTTTTGAAATTACAATATATAATAATATATTTACATATGCTTATAAAAATACCTAGCAGGAAGGATTCAATTGTTGTAACTTTAATGGAAATTTAATGGCTTATAAAAAGGTTCCATTTTCCTTTTTCTTACTCCCACATAAGTGAATTTTGGAAATAGAAGTCTGAAATGCATGCTTGCAGTGGGCTATTGAAATGTAATTGGCTTTGACTACAGATAGCCTACCTCTAAAATATGGACAAATAGTAGATGAACAATAATTATACTGAAAAAAGCAATTCAAATTCCACTAATTTAGCATTTAGCTTACAAATTTTCTGAAAACTGTCTCTTTCTCATACTCATAGGAAATGCACTGAGCACATATAATACAGTTTTGGAAATTGTAATGATATACATCAATCAGTAATTCTGAAAAAGAGATGGCAATGAAACGGACTCTGTGACATTAATTCTAACATTTTGAGATCAATGAGTTATAAAGGAAGCAACATTGGTTGCTGCTATAGCTATATGCAACAAATCTAGCAATAAAGCACTTACAGTTTTGATCTAACATAAAAAATTCAATTATGAAATACGATGTACATAGACAATTTTTACTGCAATACATCATAATATATTTTACTCAAGTAATTCCCTGCATCCTACATAAAAGGGTCAGAAAATCCAAAGATAACAGCATTGTACATGATTCAGTGAAGAGCCCTGCTCAGTATACTAAAAACAGGTTACTAGGGATGCAAAAAGTCTGAAGAAGAAAGGAAAAGAAATAGTACAGGAAAAATGCAATTGTATTACAAAACCCTGCAGTGCACTTTCATGTGGAATCCATGGACCACACTGATCAGATCAACTTAAAAAGACCATTCCTATCAAGTGGGGAAAAGGATATCAAGCATGACAACTGAGATGACAGAAATTCTCAGAAGTTTTCATTTGAAAACTCCTATTTGTACCAGTAATAATAGCCTCAAAGATAACTTAAGAAATAATGGAATCAGATGGATAGGCTGAACAGGCTATACAACTTTCTTTTCTTTTTTTTTTAATGATATAAAGTTCAGATATGCTATATAAGTGAATCATAGTGTCATGGAGCTGCAGAGCTATTTAGGCCACCAGGTCCATCCCACTGTTCAGAGCAGAAATCCAAATTAAGCAACCTCTACAAATGGCTTTCGAGCTATTGCTTAACTATATCTAGGAAAGGAAAGCTCACACTCCCCTTTGGTAGTTGACTCCTTTGTTCAATCGCTCTTACTGATAGGAAGTACTGCCTTTGTGCATTTATGACCATTATTCTGTACAATGGGACAACAGAAAATAGGATTTGACCTAATTTTGCGTTACATACCTTCAGTTGTCTTATCTGAGGGCAAAACCTCCATAATTTTCTTGCTAGAATTAGCTTCAGTCCCTCAATTATCGTCAGTGCCTTTTTCCAGATCTGTTTCAATTTGTATCCAATGTGCCCAGAATTGGACACAAAACTCAAGGTTTGGATCTGACGGCTACAGAATATAGTAGACCTATTATATGATCCAGAGACTAGATACATTGTGATTTAGCCTATAATTGCATTTGTCCTGATTCCAACTAATGTACACCTTGAGTTTGTCTCACAGCCAATGGATTTTTATTTGGGTCTTGAGGCACTTTGCAATAGTCGAATCACTTTTTACTAGATATGTATAGGATTGAAGATAAAAGAAAAATATAGAAGCCAGCAATAACTAATTATATTTGGGATAAAGTGATTATGAAAATACAGCAAAACGGGATTTTAGAGCAAATAGAATACAGTTTATAGAAAATAGATAATTAAACTATATTATAGATCTAATATGGTAGTAAAATATTGATTTCTAAAATAGTTGAAAGTATTTATAATTGTGAAATTCCTTTATCCTTGTAAACGGTCTTCGTAATGTTGAGTCCTGTCTCAATATTATGAAGATCAACTGTCCAAGTTTCCAATGCTTTATGTCAATCTGATTATTTGTATACAGGAAAATATCTGCAATATCCAAACCTTATCTTCTCACTCTATGAAGCTGACAAACATCAACCAACCCACAATGAAGCAGAATGGTAGATGATGGTTCATGAATCATTTTTGCCAACCATAAGCAGTGTAGTGGCCTAGTGATGAAGATGCTCGCCTCTGACTTGGAAGGTTGAGAGTTCAATCCTAAATAGTGGCAGATGTTTGAATCATCTATGGTCCAAATAAAAAATACCTGATGCTAACTGCACCTGGCAATCAGGAAGGTTTTCTGGCCAATAAATTCTCAGCTCCACTCAGTCAACTGAGTCTACCCCAAATTAAGGGACTACAGTGTTCCCTCAATTTTCGCGGGTTCGAATTTCGCGAATAGCCTATACCACGGTTTTTGAAAAAATATTAATTAAAAAATACTTTGTGGGGTTTTTTCTATACCACGGTTTTTCCTGCCCGATGACATCATACGTCATCGCCAAACTAATAATTTTTGCAAATAATTTTTTTTTTTAAATTGTTAATAAATAATTATGTTTATAAATATCAGAATCACTGTGTCTTATTCAAAGGTGAGTAACAGTAATAATGGTGAGTAAAGGGTTGTTAAGGAAATGGGAAAGGGTAATTTAAGGTTTTAAAGTGTTAAGGGAAGGCTTGTGATACTGTTCATAGCCAAAAATGGTGTATTTACTTCCGCATCTCTACTTCGCGGAAATTCGACTTTCGCGGGTGGTCTCGGAATGCATCCCCCGCGAAAATCGAGAGAACACTGTATAGGGTCATAAAAAGGGGGGGGGATCTCATGAATGACCTTTGTCAGAATCTAAATGGAAGTATTTTTTCAGTCTAGGGACCAGTCACACTGTTATACATTTGTTAAATTCCTTCCTCAACAGCTGGTTCCACTCTGAGGTAACTGGGGAGGAGGAATTGACCCAGTGATGTTCCTCTGTGAGGTGCCACAACAGCAATGTAAAAAACAAAGGAAATCTAAAAATAGAAGACAACATCATCTGAAATAATTGAGTAGGGAAATATTAAAAACTTGGCATATTTGGAGTAAAACTCTGTCTCTAGATTTTGTTTTTCTTTTGTAACCACACTTTTCATTCTTTTTTTTTTCTTCTTGGATGCCAACTAATAGTTCAATTTGTCCACATTGAGATTTGAAACATGGCCATGAAATACAGAGCTGAGTGGAACTGAACAGCTAGCCAAACAGTTCAGACAAAAGGGATCAACTACCAGTTACTATTCTTCAAGGAGAAAAACCAGGAAAGTTCTTTTATTGCAAGACACAATGGAAGGTAAACTTTGCTAAATGAAGAAATCCCTAGTAAATCTCTACAGATGAAGTGACAATATTTAAATCTTGCTCATTCTTTCAATGAATATTAGAAGCAAGGTCTATCAAGAACCAGTATTAATAAAGGATAATATTTGTAGCTTGGGTTTAAAATATGGGGTCCATGGGTGCTCTCTAAGCCTGCTTGTTTTCTTGCAGATATAATGAACATTTGCAAGAAAACAAATAGGTTCAGAGAACACCAATGACCCCTCAAAGAAAGAGTATCTTCCACTTTTAATCCTAGCAATTTAGCAAACCTATCAATATACACATAACAAATACACAAGAAACAAATCTGGAATATTTTGACATCTATAATATTTCTAGAACAGTTCAAATTTATAATGAAAAAAAAACAGATTAAAAAAACATGCCTCCCGTAAATCAGCAGCTGAGCAATGTATGGTAAAGATAACAGAAAATGAAATACCAGTATTTTGTGTAGTTTTCTTTTAAAAGACAAAATAATATGGAAGACTGGCCTTCCACAACTTGATGATCTGTCTTATAGACAGGTCATCAAATTGTGGAAGGCCAGTCTTCCATATTATTTTAAGACAGAATACAATTATTCTTCATGAAATCAATGTGATTTCCCCCCTGCTCTTTAAACATAAAGACCATGTAGAAGGAATATGATTATGTTTATGTGATATTTTTAGAAACCAAGGGGAAGTAAGTAGGCGTAAAAGACTAAAGAAGAGCAAAATTGGAGATTGTAATTGTGAAACATTTTTATGAGTACTGCTTTATAAACTTACCACATCCTTTGGAGGAGGCTCAACTTCCTTTTTTATCTTTTTACCCATTCTAAAAACAAACAGAACAGCGGGGATAGTCAGTGAATAGTCAGTGAGTACATTTTATATTTTTAATCAAATTCATATCCTACATAAAAATGTTGCTATGAAGAAGTGTTCATTCAAGTTAGGAAATAGCATTGGGTATTTTATACACATTCTTAAAAACCCAGAATGTAGCATTTTGAACTCCACTCACTAAACACTAGAATATCCATGTTGCTTGAGTTGAACTCAGTTCCGGGTGAATAATATTATGGAAATGTTTGCAATTGCTCTCTTCCAGGTTGTTTTTTTAAACAAACTTTCCAATCTAATCTACCGCCCAGCAATTTTCTAGGGATCTCAATTTCAAATAATAATCAAGTCTGATCCTATTTAGCTTTCAAGAGAAGCCAGAGCTACTTCTTCCTCTGACCATTACAAAATACAATTTAAAAATACAAATTTAATAAATAAAATAAATAAAAAATAAAAATAGGTGGTGTGTGTGTGTGTGTGTGTGTGTGTGCACATATTTATTATATTTTTCTAATGTTGCTTTCATTTTTAGACTTATTTCAGTAAATATCCATGCTTAATTACAGGCCTACTTCAATTCACAGAAACCTGCACTTTTAGCCTCAATGTAGACGTGAATATTAATATTTGGAAATCACAGCCCTAGGCAAAGCTGAAAAGGCAAACATCCTGATAATTATGATGCACAGACTTCTGTGAATGTGGCCTGAGTCTGTTTCCTATAAAGCTATCACTTAGATGTTTGGCATGCTACTTCAGGTTGTCTATACTGGTCATTGACCAAAATAAAGATAGACTGGGTGACTTTTCATGGTATGTTTTGACATAGCATTGATTAAAATCAAGAGCCGGGGTGGCGCAGTGGTAAGACTATAGCACTGCAGGTTACTTTTGTTTTAATGATTTTGTCCAGAGTCACTGCAATGATTGAAGTGGGCACCATATAAATTTAATAAATAAATAGAGAATACACATCTCTTGAGTTCCATAAGACAAGACTGTTTGAAAGACAGGGCTAGAGGATGCAAGTCCTATCAGTTTTTATGAGATATGTAGGAAATACTGTACATGGTCCTGCAAATATATTTTTTTAAATGTTTATCAAAAAGTGCTTTGAAGATAATAACTATAATGTTGAATCTATCTGGAACTCATGAAGTAGCAGTGTTACCTTTGCATACCAAATATAAACATAATTACTAATGCAGCTGCTTTCTGAAGTCTTCGAAGGCAATTCTGTGTAACAATAGCAATAGTATTTAAATTTGTATACTGCTTTATAGTGCTTTACAACCCTCTCTAAGTGGCTTTACAGAGTCAGGATATTGCCCCAAACAATATTCCCAATAGGGAATTCCACGGGCGGAGCTTTGACGTTACGAAGACGTCCTTCCTGGAGGTTACATTTTGGCTGGCCAGGAAGGACGTTGTAATGACATCAAAGCTCCACCCATGGAATTCCCTATTGGGATTCCCCACCTCCATTTGAGCCTCCTGACCAGCCCGACAGCTCCGCGGCTCTTTTGAAAAGCTGACAGCTGGGCAGCGGGGCTTCTCAGCGTCCTCCTGAACCCGAACGCCGACCCCAAGCTTTTGCCGAACTTCCGGGTTCGGTGTTTGGGAGAATGCCGAGAAGTCCCCCGGCTGTTTCAAAAGGCGACAGCCAGGCGGCGGGGCTTCTCGGCGGCCACCCGAACCCAAACTTTTGCCGAACTTCCGGGTTCGGGTGGCAGGTTTGTAAGACAGAAAAAGTTCGGAAGAAGAGGCAAAAAATTTCTGAACCCCAGGTTTGTATCTCGGATTGTTCGTATGGTGAAGGGTTTGTATCACGAGGTACCACTGGATATCCAGAGTTATATGTATAACCTTCCAATCCAGCAATGGGTGAAACTGGTGTACAAGATTTGTGTGAAAACAGTTCAGGCCATGGTTTCACTTATTCTTCAAACAATTGTTGTCACCTATCAAGAAAACCACATTGTTCACTTTAAGGTGAAGAAAATTTAGGGTCTGTTTAGGGAAGTGAGTGAATTCCATACAGAACAATAGATGTAAAATCTCCAGATCCACATGGCTTCAAAATTCATAGCCACTCAATCAGTGTTGATACTGTTTAGCTAAGATGAATATCTTAATTCATGCCAATGGATGACCCAGTAGCCTCATTAAACAGATATTAAATAGTAGGAGGAAAATAAGAAATATACAGTACCATGTCAATTTCTTTCCTGCGGTGGATTATTCACAATCATGATCAATATCATCTCTCTGCCTAGGTCTACCAGAGGTGGGATTCAGCAGGTTCTGACCAGTTCAGGAGAACTGGTAGCAGAAAATTTTAATAGTTCAGAGAACTGATAAATACCACCTCTGATTGGCTCCAACCCCATCTATTCTGTGCCTCCCAAGTTCCAGCTAATTGGGAGGAAATGAGGATTTTGCAGTAACCTTTCCCTGAAGTGATGAGGGAATGAAGATTTTACAGTATCCGTCCCCTGCCACATCCACCAAGCCATGCCACGTCCACAGAACTGATAGTAAAAATTGCTTGAATCCCATCACGGAATGATTCAATTAATTAGTTTCCCACAAGCTGTCTAAAATTAACTGACCACTTTATCCACAACCTTCTCCAAAACAAGGGAAGGTTAGAATTGGGTTGGAAATTGTCCAAATCTTTGGAGCCAGGAATTGGCTTCTTGAAAAGAGTTCAAACTATAGCCTCTTTAAGCAAAAATGAAATCATTCCTCACTCAAGGATGACTACACCATCACCTGAATCCCATTATACATCACCTCTTTATCAACTACCAAAAGTATGGATTTTATAGATAGGTACTGTACTTCCATTCATAGCTCCCATGATCCTCTCCACTTTCTAAGACCAATGTATTCAGACGCTTTCCAGAGTTTCATGGGAAGGCCACAGCTTAGCTAATTCAACAGGAATTGCACACCTACAGTCCCAGCTCTGAGTGAATGCAAGAGGTTTTATTCAATAGATGCTTCAAAGATCTTCACAATAATCCTTCAAATGCTCTTTAGGAACTGGCTTATCTTAGAGGAACTGGCTTATCTTAAATCAGGAGCCGACAATTAATTTTCCCAAGGGACGACATGAGAAACGGGGACTGTTGTGGAGGGCTGCCACTGCCTTTAGTGTCGCCCTCCCTGCCCAATGGGCGCAGACCTGACAAGAACAGTTAAAAAAGGGTCCAGTGGACTGTAAATTGCAATATGTCCACAAAATAACAATGGAAAAAATACTTCAAAGTTGGGTAGCTTTTTTGTTTGTTTGTTTTTTATTGCTCTTACCATGATGTAATTATTAATAAAGGCCTTTACTTATAGTTGATTATATTTGACTTTCATCATTCAACATCATTCCAGCTATTTCTTTTGCTGCCCCCCAGTGCCTTACACCCAAATAAAAAACAATAAATATTCTTGTCATCTCCAGTCCAAAAGAACCAACCATTTTCCTTTAAAACTATTAAACATACCCTGTTTCCCCGATAGTAAGACACCCCCGATTGTAAGACGTATCGGGGGTTTCAGGGGGGTCGGCTAATATAAGCCGTACCCCGAAAATAAGACATATGTCTTACTTTCGGGGAAACACGGGGGTATTGCCGGGGGGGGCAGCCCGATGACGTCGCTTCCAAGCTCCCCGCGTGCCCCTCGCCTTCGCCTCGCCGCGGCGCCACCGCCTCTTCCCCGGCTTGGCAAAGCGAAGGACGGCGCTGGTCCAAAGCGAGCCGAGCAGGCGGCGGCTTGCAGCAAAGGCGCTCGTCCCAGCAACCGAGTCCTGCCGAGGCTCGGCTGCAAGCGGCCAGCGAGGCCGACCGGCTCCGAGGCGAGCGGCCGGAGCTGCGCCCTCCTTCGCCCGCCTCCTTTCCGGCAGGCAGGTGGGGCTGCCCAACTGCGCAGAGCGGCTCCTCCCCTCCAGACACACGCTTCCCCGACATGCGTCTGTGGCTCCACGCGTGCACGCCACTTGGAGCCCTGAGATTGAACTTGGAAAAGGGCTCACGAGGCTCCTGTCCCGCGGCTGCCCTTCTGGACTCTGGGAAGATGCCTTCGGGAACGCAACCCTTTCAATTTTTTTCCAATGTAAGACATACCCCGAAAGTAAGACGTAGTGGGGCTTTTGGGGGTAAAAAGAAAGTAAGACACTGTCTTACTTTCGGGGAAACACGGTACATCCTGCGGGTCCAATTTTATCTGATACTATAGACATAAATAAAGCACTGACATTAGTGGGAGCAAGCAGCTGAAAGTTCACATCTAGTGGTGCAACATGAAGAAAGCAAGATGGCCACTGTTCAAACTGATGAACTCTGCAGTAGTTAGCATCTAACTTATATGCCGCAAGCCTCCCCGAGTCTTTGGAGAGGGACGGCATACAAATCTAATTAATAACTTGGCCATTGATGTTGATCACGTTCTCACTGCTGTTTTCTCATGGCACCCATTTGCTCCAGCATGCTGTCATATTGAAACTTATCATTCCTCACCAAAGCCATAGGAAAAAATTGCTGCCAACCAGAAAGTAGTGTTTGCCCCCAGTGCCATTGCTCTGCAACTCAATACCAAGCAGCTGATGGCCAGGCAAGCACCTACCAACTTAAAAAGTTGCCCAGTGTTGTTTTTCCTGCCACTGTACTTCAAAACTTAATTCCAACTACCATTCTGAACTGAGCTTTGTCATCTTCTTCAAGTGCGATATACATCTAGGAATTTCCCACAGGACAATTATAAACCAATCACTCCAAAAGCCCCAATCATCCACTGCTGCTGCTGAAAGGAATGTCTAAAAGGCCCTGGGAACACAGGGAGGAAACAGGAGTTTTGCAAGAGGGATGACTCCCTCTAGATGCTGAAAGCATGAGAATGTGACTTTCATTTAATTATTGGGGGCAATGTGCTGACTCTGCAAAGCACTTAGAAACATAGAAACATAGAAGACTGACGGCAGAAAAAGACCTCATGGTCCATCTAGTCTGCCCTTATACTATTTCCTGTATTTTATCTTAGGATGGATATATGTTTATCCCAGGCATGTTTAAATTCAGTTACTGTGGATTTATCTACCACGTCTGCTGGAAGTTTGTTCCAAGGATCTACTACTCTTTCAGTAAAATAATATTTTCTCATGTTGCTTTTGATCTTACCCCCAACTAACTTCAGATTGTGTCCCCTTGTCCTTGTGTTCACTTTCCTATTAAAAACACTTCCCTCCTGGACCTTATTTAACCCTTTAATATATTTAAATGTTTCGATCATGTCCCCCCTTTTCCTTCTGTCCTCCAGACTATACAGATTGAGTTCATTAAGTCTTTCCTGATACGTTTTATGCTTAAGACCTTCCACCATTCTTGCAGCCCGTCTTTGGACCCGTTCAATTTTGTCAATATCTTTTTGTAGGTGAGGTCTCCAGAACTGAACACAGTATTCCAAATGTGGTCTCACCAGCATTCTATATAGCGGGATCATAATCTCCCTCTTCCTGCTTGTTATACCTCTAGCTATGCAGCCAAGCATCCTACTTGCTTTCCCTACTGCCTGACTGCCTGACTGACTCCCTCTAGATGCTGAAAGCATGAGAATGTGACTTTCATTTAATTATTGGGGGCAATGTGCTGACTCTGCAAAGCACTTAGAGAAGCAGTGAAGCAGTACAGAAGTCTAAGTGCTAACTAGCAAGCTAACTTAACTAACTGTTAAGGTTAGGTGGATGACCAACTGAAATACAGAAGTACTACTTTCCTCGTCTTTCATCAATTTCTGAAAACACACATCATAGATGGGGGGGTGTTATTCTAAAACTCTGGGAACTGCAGTTAGCTAACTTAAAAGTGAAAGCAATACCAGATGTGTAACTTAACTTACTCAAGGAATCAGAGGTCAGTTCTGAGGGCAGTTACCTCCTCTGGAGAACAGACAGTAAAATAAGGATGTAACATGAGCTACTGAACAGTTATATATTGCTCTGATCACTTAGGAAGCCAACATCTCATTTCCTCAGGATTGATGCTAGTTCTTCCATTAAAACATTTGATTGCTTTCAATCCTGTTCAGGAATATGAAAAATAATTTGACAAAATAATAATAACCAGCTATCTGGTTTTATCTTATTACTCAGTTAAATTTGAATTGTAGAAGCTGCTCAGTTGTATAATGTTATTAAACTTATTCTTATTAATTATATTTTAATCTATTATTAGGAATTTGAACAGTTCGGTTTCCTTACAAAGTCGTCACTGGAAAATCTATATCCTGATTTAAGGTTCGTATGTTTTTACATATTAATATTTATTTTTTATTTATTTATTTATTATTTAGATTTGTATGCCGCCCCTCTCCGCAGACTCGGAGATTAGATTATATAGAATTAAGAATTAATCAAAAAATCCTTCTCTATTAGATATACAACAACCAATAAATACGATTCTTTCAAAGACTAAAATAAGTCTGCTTTTTTCTCATTCCAGAGAAAACTTACTCTTAAGTAGCCATCTCACTTGTCCCTTCCTGTTAACTTATCTGAGGAAAGGGGGGTGAATCACCCCAGCTCCTATTGCAAAAACACAACCAGAATATTGCTAGCCATACACTTTATACTTGAATAACTGAAACATAATCACAGCTATTAAGTGTTCTCATTAGGTCTCAAAAATTACTGAATAGGAAAAAAATCCTTGGACGTAATTAATACTAATCCTCAATATCCATTACAACATTCCATCCATAGTTTCAAGTCCTTGATTCCCTTAAACATAGTTAGGTGTGCAGTTAACGTGATATACCTGAGCATATGCAGTTTCTACCAATATACTGAGGTTAGCATTGAAAATTACATTAAAAGGTTTCAATTCATTATTAAGTACTCTGTTTGGCAGCATCTAAAAAAACAGTTTAAAAAAGACGAATGGGTGTTCACAACTGTACAACTATTTGAACAACATTAATACAATATAAAAGAGACCAGGTTTCAGCACAGACAAGTGATGAATTATAAGTGGTCCAACAAAAGGCCAAGGATTAAATTCAGGAACTTGATTCAAAGAACAAATTGGCCTAGCAACACCAAAATTTTGGATCATGCTATTATATCAATGGAGTAACATGAATTTCAGAGTAGATTATGTTTTCTTATGGTTCCATTCGTTTAAGAGATAAGGAAGACCTTCTATAGCAGCTACATAGGTTTCAATTGATATACACAAAAAGACAATTTCTTCATGAAACTACAGTTTTTAATATTAAGCAATTTATTTAATATTTGGAATAATCAATAAATATATACCTCTTTTGCTTGCTATACTGAATACAATATCTATTTTAAGGCTCAAGAGAAAACTAAATAATTTGTTCAATGGAGAAATATTCTATTTAGATTGCCTGATTTTATTAATAAATTATTAATTAATCAATCAATCAATTAATTAACTAATTATTTTATTTATTAACTAACAGAAGGAAATTGTCATTTGCTACATACTTCTCCTTCATATTCAGTTGATTTCAATATTGGCCAATATATAATATGCAATGAGAAAATTAAGGAAATTGAGAAATTTGGAAAAAAATTGACTGAATCGAAACATCTTTTAAGTTAGGAAATTCAACATTTACTGGATACAATTTGTAATGTATTAATGAACTTGAACAAGCCAAAGATTGTATAAATAAATGGATGCCAAATTTGAATACAATTATAGAGATAGAATAGCAGGTACCTCAATGGAAAACAAATCCATTGTTTACCTCATTACACTCAGTGGGAACTAGCATGTCATATTTTGCTGCTGGTACACTATTCTAATTATGATTGCTAAAACTCTTTTGCCCCTTGAAATTCTGGAAATGCAATAAGCCCTTTAAATCTTTTCTCTATAAATCATGGCAGTGTTGCAAAACTCATTACCACTGGATATTAATTCATTGCAATATAGAATGTATTTTGAAAATTGTAAACCAAACTTAGCTTGAGACATTTTTCTCTTCAAAATACATTAAACTGACATTATTTATTTATTTGCCATTTACTTAATTTGTCAAATTTATATTAAATTCTGTAAGATTTTTATAAACTTTTTATTTGAACAGATCTAAATTCCCCTCTGGAGGAATAGAGAATCATGCTATGGGACTCTGCTTCACTGCCTAGAACTATGATGGCGAACCTATATGATATGTGAAACCATATCTGCCAGCATGCAAGCTGTTACCCTAACTCAGCTCCAGCACACATGTGTGTACTGGCAGCTGATTTTTGGCTTGCACAGAGGCTCTGGGATGGCATTTTCGGCCTCCAGAGAGCCTCTAGGGCAGCAGTCCCCAACTACAGGCCGCAGGCCGCATGCGGCCCACTGAGGCCATTTATCCAGCCCATGGGTGAGTGACAGCACATCAGATTTTACACCTCGTTCCAGTGCCGCTAACAGTCCATTGTTGGGGGGCGGGGACCACGGCAGTCAGGAGAAAAAAACCCCAGCCCTCACCTCTTTTAGGAAATGGTTCAAGAGTTCACACACACACACACACACAAGTGGGGAGGAGACAGGGATGGAAAAAGAGAGGAGAAGTGATAGGGGGAAGGAATGAGAGAAAAAAGGAGGAAGAGGGAGAAATGAGAAACAAATGAGAGAGAAAAGGGGGAGAGACAGGAGAGGTACCCAGAAATGAGAACAGTGGTAGAAATTTGAGGAGGGATGATTGATTATTAAATATGGATTGACTATGGAATATTGGTAAAAGATATATTTAGGTGTTGTTTAATATTAGTATGTATTAATTCGTAAAATTGGATTAGAATTTTAGAACTATATAGAATTACATAGGTAAAATTAATGGAAGATACATATGATAAACAAGGGGTTTATGATATGTACTGTATGGTTTTATGAGTTTACATTATGAATTTAAAATATACAGTACTTGGAAATGTAGCCAGGGGTGGTGGCAGAGAAGCTGACTGCAAGCGGGAGCCCTGATGGCGGCAGCTGGACGTGCTGCTGGACGCCGTACATGCTGGCGCTGCGGGGCTGGCACTGGCTCGCTGGCTGGGCCGGAGGTGCCAGCCCCACGCCCATGCCCAGCGCAGCGCCAGCATATACGGCGTCCAGCAGCACTTCCAGCTGCCGCCATCAGGGCTCCCGCTCGCAGTCAGCTGCTCTGCCACCACCCCTGGCTACTGCCCAATGCCGCTGTTGTCAGCGTGGTGAATAAAGAGAGCGAGATAGCAAGAGAGAGAGAGAAAGGGAGAGAGAGAAAGAAAGCGAGATAGCAAGAGAGAGAAAAAGAGAGATAGCAAGAGAGGCAGAGAGACAGAGAGAGAGACAGAGAGAGAGAGAAAGAGAGAGATAGCAAGAGAGACAGAGAGAGAGAGAGAAAGAGAGACCTTGCAAGAGAGACAGAGAAAGAGAAAGAAAGAGAGAGAGCAAGAGAGAGAGAGAAAAAGCAAGAGAGAGAGCAAGAGAGGGGGAAGGAGGGAGAGAGAAAGACATAGAGGGAGGGAAGGAGGGAGAGCGAAAGAGAGCAAAAAAGAGAGAAAGGAAGGAAGGAAGAAAGAGGTATGGAGAGAGAGAAAAAGGGAAGGAAGGAAGAGAGAGAAAGAGGGAGGGAGAAATAGAGCGAAAGGGAGGAAGAGAGACTTTTTTTTTGTCCAAACTTTTTTTAGCCCCCCCCCCCCCCCCTCAATGTTCCCCAGGATTTTGAAAATATCAATACTAATGTGCCGCGGCTCAAAAAAGGTTGGGAAACACTGCTTTAGACACTATACATAGCACAAAAAGTGGACTGAAGAATAAATGGTGAACAAATTAATAAAATGTTTTATAATCACATGTACCTTCAGTGACAAGGACCCTCATTTTGTGAAAGGACCACATACTTTTAGGTTTATGAAGGTACCTGCTAACCAACAAAGAATGGACCAACCAATTTTTATATTAATTACCAAAGTGACAGATATGAGAAACAGTGAAATATATTGAAGAGAATACTTTTTGGGTCTTTATATGGGGATGAGTTGGCAACACTAACTGATTAGGCATTGGCAATGACTTAATGACAATTATTACACAAAAATTCAATTAATTATTCCAGCTATCCTTCCTTCTCTTCTCTATTTTCTCTCCTTGATCTTACTTTAAGAAATACCATTTGATATTGATCTCTAAGAGAAATACCAAAAAACCCTCTCCTTCTGCTCAGTCTTAGCATGTCAAGGGTTGCACTGCAAAAGTAGTGTGGTCTGAGAAAAAATTAGCGTTGCTATATTTTTGCATTTGATCTCTCCTTAGATATTTAATAATTTTCACTTTTGTTGTGATCTGGAGACTACATCTAAAACTTCTGACAAGTGTATGCAGACTTGGGACTTCACATTACATGTTGTATAAAATGCTAAAATATTAGTGACATTTCATAGACTTGTTTGTTTGTTTGTTTGTTTGTTTGCTTGCTTGCTTGTTTGTTTGTTTGTTTATCTATCTATCTATCTATCTATTTATTTATTTATTGGATTTGTATGCCGCCCCTCTCCGGAGACTCGGAGCGGCTAACAGCAACAATAAAACAGTGTACAATAGTAATTTGGTATTAGAAATGATTAAAAATCCATTAATATAAAAACCAAACATATATACATACATATCATGCATAGAATTGTAAAGACCTAGGGGGAAAGAGGATCTCAATTCCCCCATGCCTGGCGGCAGAGGTGGGTTTTAAGTTGTTTACGAAAGGCAAGGAGGGTGGGGGCAGTTCTAATCTCTGGGGGGAGTTGGTTCCAGACGGCCGGGGTCGCCACAGAGAAGGCTCTTCCCCTGGGTCCCGCCTATCATGTTTCCCCAATAATAATATTTTTTTAATCCCAAAATAAGTGCTTGGACTTATTATTGTTTTCTTAGCTGATTTCTTCTTGTCTTAGCTGATTTCCAACTCTGTCTCCCTAACCCAGAGGAAATGGTGGGGACTGGTTGGGCATGTTTTTACATTTTTCCAGGGAGGCTTATTTTCGGGGTGGGAGGGGGTGGCTTATTTTCAGAGGAGAGCTTATTTTGGGGGAAGAATTTATTTTGGGAGGGCTTATTTTGGGGAGGGACGTCTTATTTCCGAGGAAACACGGTATGCTCATGGATACTCCCACAACACATATATTTATATACAGTATCTAATACACAAGAACATATTCAGAAAAAAACTATCAGATCAAAGTTCTTCCTAAGAAACAGAATACAGTGGTACCTCGTCATACGAACTTAATTGGTTCCAGGAGGAGGTTCGTAAGCTGAAAAGTTCGTAAGATGAAACAATGTTTCCCATAGGAATCAATGTAAAAGCAAATAATGCGTGCAAATCCTTCAGGAAAATCCCAAATTTTAGAAGGGAGGCGAACAGAGGGCAGGGAGGAGCAGCTAAAGGGGGCGGGTGGAAGAAGCAAGGCTAGGCTAAAGGGTGAGTGGGAAGCACGTTGTTCTCTGCAAAAATTTTCCTCCCCCAAGCTGCCCCTCCCTCCTCCCTTTTCTTTCTTAAAAAGACACCCTTTCAGTTCCTTTGCAAGCACGTTGTTCTCTGCAAAAAAATTTCCTCCCCCAAGCTGCCCCTCCCTCCTCCCTTTTCTTTCTTAAAAAGACACCCTTTCAGTTCCTTTGCAAGCACGTTGTTCTCTTCAAAATGTTTCCTACTCCAAGCAGCCCCTCCCTTTTCTTTCTTCAAAAAAGGGGGAAAAAAGAAACCCCTTCATCCCAGCAGCAGCTGCTTGGGTTCCTAAGGTGAAAATAGTTCGGAAGAAGAGGCAAAAAAAATCTTAAACACAGAGGTTTGTATCTTGAAAAGTTCGTTAAAAGAGGCGTTCATAAGATGAGGTACCACTGTACTTTGATAAGAAAGCAAAACAATTGATATCCTTATTTTAGACCGTGGTTTAATTCTTCCTCAGTATTTCTGATGACAAGGTTCATCAGAAATCTCTTCGTGATCTGATGTTTCAAAAACATGAATATTGCTGACTCAGCCCATAAAGAGTTTAGCATAAAAGAGCTATACATATGCTTTATTTGATAGTTTTGTTATTTTCATTCCAGTTCTGTATTTATTAGTCACATAAATTAACCAGCATTGAAAAACAGCATTTGACAAATGTGGCATCTCTGCATTAGTAGTGCAGATTCTTGTATTTTAGTCTGCACTGCTAATATGTGCATCCAATTCTAACCCCTGTCCTTGGGGATCCCTTTCAAAGTCTCAAGGGATAATGTTGACAGCATGAAACTCTAGCTACGCTGACCTCAGCTGATTTATTATGAACTGGGAAAATGTACACTTCAGAAAGGCATTACTTTCTTAATCCCTTGAAATCCTCCTACATAAGTCAGTATCCTCCTGCTTCTTTCACTACACAGTATTGGCTAAATTGCTGTTCTTTAAACTCAAACTCATTATGCGGTTAAACGTTCTTGGAGAGACAAAAGCTTTAGCTATTGCTTGCTGTCTGTTATTTTGGCAGGGAGAGGTAAACATACAGTATATATATTTAAGCAATCTTTGACGCCAACCAAAACTTAAAGCAGTTTCAGTTTCATTTCAGTTATAATACAGTGATACCTTGTCTTACAAACTTAATTGGTTCTGGGACAAGGTTCTTAAGGTGAAAAGTTTGTAAGACGAAACAATGTTTCCCATAGGAATCAATGGAAAAGCGATTAATGCATGCAAGCCCAAAATTCACCCCTTTTGCCAGCCGAAGCACATGTTTTTGCACTGCTGGGATTTCCCTGAGGCTCCCCTCCATGGGAATTCCCACCTCCGGACTTCTGTGTTTTTGCGATGCTGCAATTTCACTGAGGCTCCCCTCGTTGGGAAACCCCACCTCCAGACTTCTGTTGCCAGCAAAGTGCCCATTTTTGCGCTGCTGGGATTCCCCTGCAGCATCACAAAAACACGGAAGTCCGGAGGTGGGGTTTCCCATGGAGGGGAGCCTCGGGGGAATCCCAGCAGTGCAAAAACGGGTGCTTCGGTGGCAACGGAAGTCCGGAGGCGGGGCATCCCAGCTCTGGTGGTGGCTTTGTAAGGTGAAAATAGTTTGTAAGAAGAGGCAAAAAAATCTTAAACACCAGGTTTGTATCTCGAAAAGTTTGTATGACGAGGTGTTTGTAAGACGAGGTATCACTGTATAAATAAAACTCACCCACATTCATGTAGCCATTTATTGGATAAGATCACATATTGCAGTAAGCCCATTTGTAAAATAAAATATCATGGCATGTTTGTACACAATTATAAATTGTAAAACATAATTTACAAAACAGGAATGCTTGTGTTCATACAGTGCCATTTGTTATGGTCTCATTTGCATGATATATGAGTGTAAGAAATCTTCATTTGTCATTTTAAATGTGAAATTATATAAGATGAAAGAGATAAGTATTTAATTACAGAAAAAGTATAATATTAATACAAATAGCAAAGGCAGGACTATTAGCAAATGCCATAATATGGAGTGTCAAAATCAAGGCCTGCGGGCTGCATGCGACCCATGATATACTTAGATCTGGTCCACAGGGCAGCCCTGAGAAGAGCAAAGAATTGGCCCGCAATGCTTCTGCCAGCATGCAGCTCTCCCAGGCTCCATTTTTGGCCATGACAGCCTCCTGCAGCCTTCTGCCAGCAAAAATGGATTTGGGGGCATATGTAGCCCCCTCGAGCTCTGTTTTTACTGGCAGAGGGCTAGCAAAACAAACTAAAAGCCAAACAAAAGGAGAAATGTTTCCCCCATTTGCATTTGAACACCCAAGAAGGGAAAGGAGAAAGGAAAAAAAGCAAGAAAAGGGAGGGATGGAGGATGGATGGAAGGAAGGAAGGAAGGAAGGAAGGAAATAAAGAAAGATATAATGGATCCCCTAGCCTGCCCAGGCCACTAGTTGTCCCCAACACGAGTGACATGGAGTTGGCCACACCCACCTGGCCTCATAAGGTCAAACACAATCTTGATATGGCCCTCAATGAAATTGCGCTGACATTCCTGCTACAGTAGATACAGTATTACAGTATAGTAACAGTGGATTTTAGGGGAGACTTTTATCCTCCCCTTGCTATATTCAACAGTAGAAGAATTCTTCAGTAAAAGAATTCTTCACATTTTTGGATTCTATAATCACCCAAGAACTGAAATGGACTGTTAATATCAGAATCATAATTAAAATAGCACAACGAAGAATATTCTTCCTGCATCAACTCAGGAAGTTCAAACTGTGCCAGGAGCTGTTGATACTATTTTATAGAGGAAATATTTGTCATTTGTACTTCCATAAATATCTGGTTTGGTACAGCAACAGGACACATATAGATTGCTACGGATAGTCAAGACTAATGAAAGAATCATTACTACTAGTCCTCCTTCCATAGCAGAAATATTTATTGTGAGGGCCAGAACACAGGCTGGTACTTGTACATGTTCACACTGGATTTGGCATTTTTGTCTACCTATCAAATCCTTTCCAAATACCTGGCAGCTCTCGATGTTTGATGATATTACACGTATCATTGCAGGATATAAGCTGTTTTGAGTTAAGCCATATTTTGTAGTTGATCTATGATGAATTTATCAATACCAATTATGTTCAAGTAGTGCTCTAGTTGGTCTGGAATTGCACCCAAGGCCTCTATGATTATTGCTACTACTTTTTGATTATTTTATCATAGTTGTTCTATTTCTATTTGCAGATCTTTGTATTTTATTTTCTTCTCCATTTCTTTCTTATCTATTCTGCTGTCTGCAGATACTGCCATGTCCACTACCCATTCTGGTAGTGGACATGGCATTCTCCTTACCAGTAATGGGTTGCAGCTGATACGGCTGGGATTGGGCTTCAGTAGCAGAAATGGAGATATACACGCATCTCCACACCCTCATCGCATGCACACACGTCCCCACACGAGATTTGGCTTCTGCGCATGCACAGCAAGAGAAATCTCATGTGAGGACACTCTCACACATGAGATTTCACTGATTTTTGGCGGTTTTTGCTTCTGCGCATGCAAAATTACCAAAAATAGGGAAAATCTCATGTGCAAAAATGTCCTCGCGTGAGATTTCGCTTGCTGCACATGCACTGAAGCCAAATCTCATGCCGATAGGCATGCATGCACCCCCTGGACGCCCGCACACCTGCAACAATTTTGCAGAGCATACATAGTGGCTAGTAAGTGCAACACACACACCCGCCTCCTTTCTGACAGTTGTTAAGAAAAAATTGCCCCTTTTTCTTCTTCAACCATCTGATATATTTGCAATACCCCAACCACCCACCTATTTTCCTTGGTAGGTAGAGTCTGCCTAGGTCAGGGGTAAGCAAAGTGGGCTCTTCTATGACATGTGGACTTCAACTTACAAAATTCCTGAGCTAGCATGATTGGCTCAGGAATTCTGGGAGTTGAAGTCCACAAGTCATAGAAGAACCAACTTTGCCTACCCCTGGTCTAGGTCATTGCGAGGATGCAGGGCATGATTCATTTGTCATAATTTTTTTCTGCTCTTCTTACACACAGATTTTAGTTCTGTTTGGGTCCAGTCCACTATTCCAGTTTTGTGTCTTGAATTTTATGGGTGTTTATTATTTTATTGTTTTGCACACTGAGGACTTCTATCTGGAGACAAATTCCTTGTGTATTTACATAAACTATTTTGTTCTGTTCTGTTCTGTTCTTCATTTTCTATTTTTATTTTATTTGAAAAAAGTTAAAAGATAAAAATATATTTTTTTAAACCAACAAAGAAAAACACACCAAAAAAATCCAAGATATTGGGAAAAAGTGCATTAAAAATCAAGACGTATATACATATTATTTCCTCCAGCTGGATACTGAATAATACATTACTATAATATTATTTGAGGACAGCATGAGGACAGCATAAAAAAGGCAGGGCTGGGAGAAATATCAACAACTTCAGGTATGCAGATAATACTACTCTGATGACAGAAGGTGACAAATTAAAGAGCCTCTTCACGCGGGTGAAGGAGGCGAGTGCAAAGGTTGGCTTGAAAGTCATCATTAATGGGGAAGAAATGGAGGTAATGGCATGTTATTTTCCCGGGCTCCTAGATCACTGCAGATGGGGACTACAGCCAAGAAATTAAAAGACAGTTGCTTCTGGGGAGAAAAGCTATGGCAAATCTAAACAGCATACTAAAAAGCAGAAATATCACCCTGCCAACAAAAGTACCGTATTTTCCGGCGTATAAGACGACTTTTTAACCCCTGAAAATCTTTTCCAAAGTGGGGGGTTGTCTTATACGCCGGATACTGCGCCCATTCCACAGCCGCGGGCGGGAGGAGGCTGGGAGCGGGATTGAGGGGGGGGAGCGGACCTGCACTCACTTTCGGCTCCGGGGACTGCGGGTGGCTATGGCGCCGAAAGGAAAAAGAAGTTGCTGAGCGTCCCTTCGTCGTAAACCCGACAGGAGGCGATGCCGCAAGATGCTGTCTCCTCGAGTGCTCCCTTGCCTCCCGAACTCCCGCCTGTGAAGAGAAACCAAAGGGGGAAATAAAAAAACAAGGCGTCGGGCGAGCGCCAACCGATTCCGGAGCTTCCTCGCCGGCTTCATCGACGCGCTGCTGTTGCTGCTGTCGCTGCCGCCTGAGGCGGCGGCACTCGAATCTGGCGTGGTGGAAAATCTGGAGGCAGGCAAAGATTTTCCACCACGCCAGATTCGAGTGCCGCCGCCTCAGGCGGCAGCGACAGCAGCGCGTCGATGAAGCCGGCGAGGGAGCTCCGGAATCGGTTGGCGCTCGCCCAACGCCTTGTTTTTTTATTTCCCCCTTTGGTTTCTCTTCACAGGCGGGAGTTTGGGAGGCAAGGGAGCGCTCGAGGAGACAGCGTCTTGCGGCATCGCCTCCCGTCAGGTTTACGACGAAGGGACGCTCAGCAACTTCTTTTTCCTTTCAGCGCCATAGCCATCCACAGTCCCCGGAGCCGAAAGTGAGCGCGGGTCCGCTCCGCCCGCCCGGTTTGCAAGCGGCGGAGATCCCGGGCTGCTTGGCCGAGCAGGGCTTCCATTCAGGACGGGGGCAGGAGGGAGGGAGGGAAGGGAAACGCAGCCCTTTGCCTCAGCCCGCCGGCTCCACCAACACCCCGTTGTTCGCTCACTCATTCCTCACCCCCTTCCTTTCCCTCGCCGCCGCAGCACAGAAGGGGAGCGAAGGCATGTGCGTCCGAAGAGGGCTGCTTGGCCGAGTGGGGCTTCCATTCAGGACAGGGGCAGGAGGGAGGGAGGGAGGGAAGGGAAACGCAGCCCTTTGCCTCAGCCCGCCGGCTCCACCAACACCCCGTTTCTCGCTCGCTCGCTCGTTCCTCCCCCCCTTCCTTTCTCTCGCCGCCGCAGCACAGAAGGGGAGCGAAGGCATGTGCGTCAGAAGAGGGATAGTCTTATACGGCGAGTATATCTCAAATTCTATATTTTAACTAGAAAAGTTAGGGGGTCGTCTTATACACCCAGTCGTCTTATACGCCGGAAAATACGGTATATATAATCAAGGCCATGGTTTTTCCAGTTGCAATGTATGCCTGTGAACATTGGACCATAAGGAAAGCTGAGTGCCAAAGAATTAAAACTTTTGAACTATGGTTCTGGAGAAGATAGATAGATAGATAGATAGATAGATAGATAAGATAGATAGATAGATAGATAGATAGATAGATAGATAGATAGATAGATAGATAGATAGATAGATAGATAGATAGATAGATAGATAGATAGATAGATAGATAGGATTTATATGCCGCCCCTGTCGGCAGACTCGGGGTGGCTAACAACAGTAATAAAACAGCATATAATAATAATCCAATACTAAAAAGTTAAAAACCCATTATTATAAAAACCAAACATACATACAGATATACCATGCATAAAATTGTACAGGCCTAGGGGAAAGAGTATCTCAATTCCCCCATGACTGGCGGCAGAGGTGGGTTTTAAGCAGCTTACGAAAGGCAAGGAGGGTGGGGGCAATTCTAATCTCTTGGAGGAGTTGGTTCCAGATGGCCGGGGCCGCCACAGAGAAGGCTCTTCCCCTGGGTCCCGCCAAGTGACATTGTTTAGTTGACGGGACCCGGAGAAGACCCACTCTGTGGGACCTAACTAGTCGCTGGGATTCGTGCAGCAGAAGGCGGTCCCTGAGATAATCTGGTCCGGTGCCATTAAGGGCTTTATAGGTCATAACCAACACTTTGAATTGTGACTGGAAACTGATCGGCAACCAATGCAGACTGCGGAGCGTTGGTGTAACATGGGCATATTTGGGAAAGCCCATGATTGCTCTCGCAGCTGCATTCTGCACGATCTGAAGTTTCCGAACACTTTTCAAAGGTAGCCCCATGTAGTGAGCTTTACAGTAGTCGAGCCTCGAGGTGATGAGGACATGAGTGACTGTGAGCAGTGACTCCCGGTCCAAATAGGGCTGCAACTGGTGCACCAGGCGAACCTGGGCAAACACCCCCCTCGCCACAGCTGAAAGATGTTTCTCTAATGAGAGCTGTGGATCGTGGAGGACGCCCAAGTTGCGGACCCTCTCTGAGGGGGTCAATGATTCTCCCCCCAGGGTAATGGACGGACAGATGGGATTGTCCTTGGGAGGCAAGACCCACAGCCAATCCGTCTTGTCTGGGTTGAGTTTGAGTTTGTTGACACCCATCCAGGCCCCAATAGCCTCCAGGCACCGGCACATCACTTCCACTGCTTCATCGATTGGACATGGGGTGGAGATGTATAACTGGGTATCATCAGCATATTGATGATACCTCACCCCATGCCCTTGGATGATCTCACCCAGCGGTTTCATGGATTCCTGCGAATCCCTTAAATTTCAAGGTGATCAAACTGGTCAGGTCTAGAGGAGATAAACTTTGACTGCTCTTTAGAAGATCAGATCCTGAAGATGAAACTCAAATGCTTTGGCCAATTAATAAGAAGGGAAACTCACTGGAGAAGAGCCTAATGCTGGGAACAATTGAGGGCAAACGAAGAAGGGGATAACAGAGAATGGTGGCTGGATAGAGTCACTGAAGCAGTCAGTGTGTGCTTAAGTGGACTCTGTTGGATGGTAGAGGACAGGAAGGCCTGGAGGAACATTGTCCATAGGGTTGCAATGGTTCAGATATGACTTCGCAACACCAACAACATTATTCTCAATGCTTGTAAAGCAGGCCCCCAAAATGTTATGCTACTAAATCTAGTTGCAAATTATTGGCCTGTCGTCTATGTTCTATTTTAAAGATAAAATAGTTAACAGGAAACCCAATAAAAATAAAAAGTAAGGTTAGTTTCAAAGCCTTCTGTTAGCAAACCGTTATTGTTATCAACTTGTAGAAAATTTACCACAGCATCTTATCTACCAAATCATCATGAGACTTAAGAGTTAAGAATCATCCTGAATCAAATATGAATTTTTGTTTCTTTATACCATCTCTTATCAATTGTTGCCTGGTAAAATATAATAAATTCAGGCTCCACAATCTTTTGAGGAGTCTATCTTTTCAACAAAATCCAAATAAAAATGATTTCCAATTAAGTATGATAAATCCATTTCCCAATCTCCTTCACTCCTTCTAGGAAAAACCAATTTATCACTTCTTCATTCAATTAAACTTCTGCTTTTGTAAAAAAATGCAGTTTGAACTTCAGAGAGCCACATGCGATTGACTCAGTTAGTTCTGTCTGTGCAGTCCATAGCATTTTCCAAAGGCTCTGTAACTTTCAAATCACATCCCTTTTGTGAATCAAATTTATCCAGAGCTACATGCATCTGAATATTTTACACAGCCATTATTATTTCATCAAACTTTTTAAAAAAGCTTTCAACTAAAATTTGCATCTTATTAAATGGTCTTCCTTTTGCTTGTTTGTAATGTTATACATTGTTGCTCTGTATAATTTAGCCAGGAAACAAAGAACACTGAAGCAAAGTGTGTGTAGGGGGGGGGGGGGGGAGATAGGGAAGAATAATTTTTGAATATTTCAATCCAAAATTAAAACAAAGATTAAAAAAATAAGTTCTAAATATTTTGCAAATCAATAAGACGCAAAAGTTCTTTGGCCAAAGCCCAATATTAATGTAAATCAAACGAAAGCACTTTCACCACCCAAGAACATGTTTCTTTATGGAAAACTGAAAGTTATTCAAAACAACAACATAAATCAAAGGAAGAAAGGGGAAAAAACAGCTAAAGTCCAGCAGGGAGTTACAATAAATCAGCATTCAATCAACCAGTCAACTTTTAAAGATAAAAAACAGAGCAAAACAAAGGATTCAAAAAGTGAAGTGAAAACCCAGAAAAGCTTATGAAAATGAATTTCCAAGAGGAAGATGGATGGCAAGTAACTTTCTAACCACTCCCATAGGGAACTGGAATCTTCAAGACTCTCCTTCCCAGATAGATCCATGACCATACAAAAGCTGTCTTGGTCATTCCTAAGTGCTCCCATTCAAATCCAGGGAGCAGCGCTGCAAGAAAAACAGCTTTGGCAGCAAAATCAGCAAGAGAGAAAAAAACTCCTTACTGTTCAGCTGCATCTTGGAAAAAAGCCATATTCTATTCAAAAATATTATACTTGTTCATTGATCTATTGAGAAAATGATCCAAAGTTGCATGCTTCTGTGTGACGCAAGTAAGTCTAGGATTGTCAGTTCATTTAAGCAAGAAATTAGAATCAGGGATTTTAGTCAATGGGACAACAATCAGTTTTGAGTGTACTTTCTGTAAAGATCAGAATTCTAGATATCTAGTCTCAAATATCAATCTTCACAGCACAGGAATGTGGAAGTGTATCACGGCTTATACAAAGGAGATTTCTGAGGACCTTGATGGTTGGAAAAGGTGACAAAACTAGTTTTAAAGAATTTAGACTCTACCAATGCATTGTTAGACTGATGGGGTACAAATGGAGACAATTTAACACTACTGTTTTCCTTTGCTAGAGTGGTCAACCAACCAAGAAAATATCAAAGCAAAGAATAATATTGCAGGAAGTCTTGAAGAGACTGAGGATAATGTCTAAGGCAGTGTTTCCCAATCTTGGCAACTTGAAGATATTTGGACTTTAACTCCCAGAATTCCCCAGCCAGCGAAAGGTTGGGAAACACTGGTCTAAGGAACTAAAGATCTCTCTTGCACTGATAAGTGACAGTTTTGTGAAATCACCATCAAAAGAAGACTGAACAACAATAGCGAACATTGTAGGCTGAAAAGAGAAAGCTGCTATACTGTACTCCAAAAGAACACTGCTGACCATCTATAGTTTGAAAGAAAAATCATACATAAGCCAAAAAGATCTTGCAAAAATATTCTATGCACAGATGAGACCAAACCAAAACTTTGTGAAAACGGTTTGCTTAAAGACACATTGCATTCCATCATAAGAATTTTATCCCATTTGTGATACATAATGGTGGCTAATCATTGTTTGAACATGCTGCTTCTAAATCAGGATACCAATATTACCAATATTGATGAAAGTGTGGATTCTTAATTTTATAAGCAAATTTTACAGAAAAACACTAGGCCATCTCTCCATGAACTGAATCTTAAGAGAAAGTAGGCATGACATAAATCATATGACCAAAGAACAGTTAAGCAGAAAAAAGTTAGATTACATTTTGGGTCATTTTGACCATTTTCAAAATATTAAAAATTCAAAAAACTTGTCAAAAAACTTGAAAGTAACTTTAATATTTCCCTTTTTCTATTATAATCTTTGAGTTACGTAGCTTCCTATGTAATATAATGATTATTCACATTAATTGATAAAAACATAAACACTCTAAAAACGTTAAATAAAATTTAGTTATCCAAACTTCAGTATTTAATTGTGTTGTTAAAAAATTGAGCTCAATGAATAAAATAAAATAATGTAATGTAATGCAAATATATTTTAGGACATTCTTCCCCACTCCATATAGTGTTTCAATATACTTTCAATATTTTGTTTTTCAGTGTTTTAGGGCAGCTGTCTTTCTTTTGCATAGCTTGATAGGAAAAAGATACAGTAAAATATTTATAAAATGTTTATTTTCCAAACAATACTGGGAAACAAAATATAATGGGAGGATTTATTTTACTTACAATTTGTTTACTTGCACTTTGTTTACAAATGTTTGTTTGTTAATGTTATAAATTATATTTATTGTAATTGTCTCTATTTTATTCTTGTAAGCTGCTATGAGTCCGCGAGGAGAAGGGAGGCTTATAAATCTAATAAACTAAACCTATGTGCTTACTTTACTAGTTTTATAATGAAATACAAAATACTCTCTAGAATGTATTTAACAGATTATAAGTGGAAGAAATCCTAACTAAATCTTATGCAGACACCGCGCACATCTTTAGCATTACCTAAGGGCTTGCCTCAGATGACTTTTCAACCCAGAAAGTTTCAGTCACACTGGAAGATTTTTATCCGAACGACTAGGACTATCCACACGTTCCCACGTCTTCCCAATATTGGTTCCGCGCTCTTGAGAACGCTCTGCTCGTCGCTAGGTTACATTAACTTTAAGGCGCATGCGTAACCGCAGTTTCTAGAGTGTTGAACTACAGAATAGAGTTTCGCCAGGGGGCACGATTTTGCCGTCATAGATCATAGACTTCTATTGATTAGACTCATATATATAGTTAGAGTTTCCAAGTTCATACCATTCTTCTTTGTGAGGAGTGTTATAAAGCGTCATACAAAGCACATTAAACGAGCAATTCATAGTTGAAAGACAGATGGCTAGATAAAATTCCCCCGCCGTTTTACAATCTCTTTTGTGTATTGACTATATTGTGTATCAACTATATTGCTTGTATATAAGCTGGTTACATTTTATAACTAAAATAAAATAAATAAATAAATAAAGTCAGGCTTGGAAAGGTCTTGAACAAATTGTATTGCGTTTCAATGGATCAAGGCCAAAAGTTCTTAATATGAGAGACATTGCTTCGGAATCTAGTTTCATCAAGTAAATAGAATAGAATTCTTTATTGGCCGAGTGTGATTGGACACAGAAGGAAT